>NC_088608.1:14385909-14688939 GCF_036013475.1 Columba livia
GAACACCTAAGTGAGTTTGTTGTTCCTACAGGTTTTCTGGGACTTGGAACAGTTCTGATTCTTGTTCTCTTGCTGCAAGTGGATTATGGACATACATGGACTAAATAAACACTAAGCAAAAAACCCAGATTTTCTGGACTGACTGTATTAAATTGTAATGCATCTTTCATTTTTAACAGGAAGATAATGACTTGTTGTCATGCAAACTGCCCCTAATGACTTTTGGCTACAAGTGTTAGCACTTATTTGACATATTCCCATTTCGTTAAGGACTATTTATTGGCCAGTGTACTCTCAACCAATAATTAGCGAAGAAGAACTTTCCGAAACCAAGTTTTCTTTATGTTGTACTCCCAAGAAATTGTGGTTATGTTGTGGCTTAATGTAGAATAAAGAACAAGGACTGAAGTGTGAATTCAGACTGGTTGAAGGCTTGGACTTTAAAAAGAAGAAAAAAATTGTCACTATTACAACAATATGGGATCAGTGCTCTCTTACAGTATCTTTGTGTTTGAGAGCTAGGAGGAAAACCAACTTGAACTGCAAAATGCACTGGAAATCAAAGACTGTAACTTCTTTATAGGCCATTTCCTAATTCCTGCCTGTGTTGAAATGAAACCATTTTTATGATACACTTGCAATTTACTTTAAACAAATTGAAGTGTTCAGTGTAGCTAGGGGAAAATCATAAGAACTAAACTATGAATTTAATTCCCTTTATAGAAAATGGCAGTCAAACTGTCAATAGAGGGAAGTCGGCAATTTTGAAGGAGCTGTTTCTGAACACCTAATTCAGAAGTAAAAAACAGTAAAACCAGATGGCATGAATACTTTGGTATTCACGATACTTCCTAAGCTAGCAACTGTTATGCATATGATGCTAAACAACATGTTATAATGCTAACATCATAGATGAGAAGTTGGTCTTTGTTTTTTGTGGACTGAATTTTTCCCAGGGTTGAATTTCTTTGTAGTTTTATTCTCATAAAAAATAATCAGTTGTCTTTTGATTTGGAATGGAGCTAGTTTTGAAGTGACAGACTTTTGCGTCAAATTTAAATTTTGAGCATCCTGTAAGTTTTCAAGTATGCCATCAAACTTGTCTACAAACTGTCATACTGGCCTGCCAAACTGATCAATGGTATTTTCCATGGTAACAAATCATTAGCAGGTCTTTTATTTTCTGAACTTATAATAATTTCAATATTTAAATATTGGTCCAGTTTAAAAAATGAAAAAGGAGAAAAATGTAACCCATATTATTTCTGTTTTAAGGAGGGGCAAATGAACTACAATTAATGCTCAAAAGGATAGACGAACTCTCAAGGGAGCTTATGTGGCTTAAATCACCAACTTTAGTAAACCTTTGTTCAGATTCTTCATTGTCTGCTGTTATTATTTTTTAATATTTTTCTTAACAGTAGGAAATATCAATTTACAGTTTTGTTATTCCACATAGGTATTTTATCCATAATTTGTTCCAAATTACATTTGGATAGAAGCTAGAATTGCATTTATATATGTCAGTCACATGTTTGAAAACAACATATTATTTTAAAGTATTTAAAGATACCCGAAGTCTTCTGGTCATATAGATATTTTTTAAAATTTTATTAAAAGTGGATTTTGCTTAAAGTATCACTTCATAAAACAAATAGAGTACAGCAGGGTACTGTTGCCAAAGGAAACATTAACTGCAGCTGAAGAGTTGAAAGCTTGTTTCCCATCACAATGATTGTGTTTTAGAGGCTGGCTGAAGGGGAAAATATGTTTCTAATAGGATTTTCAAAGGTGTATAATCAGTTTAGATGCCCAGTTCCCATGAAATCCCTTCAAAAGCTTTTTGAATTGATATTTGACTGTTTCTGCCAGCCTAGTCAATTTGCATGCAGAAACATGGTTGATAAATGCTCATCACAAACAAGCAGCCGACCCTCAGAGGCTAAGATGATGCTTATTTGGATGCGAAGGTGGATGCAGGCATGGCCAACATGCAGAAACAGCTCAAGAGGTGCTTGTGTAGCTACGAAAAATGAAGCGAGAACTGAAGCGTTCAAAGTAATGAATAACATCCTAGGTGTTGCTCTGGAGGTCTGAATGCAGTGGAAGGAGCCTGTTCTAAAAAGTTGAGTGAGAAAGCAATCTTGCATGAGAGAGAGGAGGACAAGGGCAGAGAAGTCCTGGTTTTATCCCTAGTGTTCTGTTCCCTTTACTCAAAGAGAGGGAGAGGAATGGAAGTGGGTGGAAAGTTGTTGCCCACATGCCATGTACATCCTGTGAATGTATGCTTCTCAGAATACCTGGGTCCAAGTGATATTTGAAAAGATACTGAAAAAATATAGTTTCCCTCATGATGCTGCCTCTCCTCTTCATTTTGCAATTTTTTTTCCCCAGAGTCAGATATTGCAGACTTTGATGGCAGAAGTTCACTCCTCTACAGGTTCAATCAGAAGCTTATGAGCACTTTCAAAGATGTGGTTTCCTTGAAGTTCAAGAGCATGCAGGGGGATGGAGTCTTATTCCATGGAGAAGGGCAGCGTGGAGACTACATCACCTTAGAACTGCAGAAAGGGAAGCTCTCCTTGCACATCAGTCTGGGTAAGGGTAATTAAGATTATTGGTTTGTATGCTACTTTAATAAGGATTATCTTGGTTTGCTTTTGTGAATCTATTATTTATACTAGGTAGTATCTAGAAACTTCATTTGAGATCAACAAAATGTGCTGTGTGCCTCAGCTCATGGCTTAAATACTGGTCAGAGAAGGTGGGAGAATAGGCAAATAGCAAAAGAGAATAGGCTTGACTGATGTCATGCGGGACATGATAGCTGAGACGAGAAGAGACCTCGGCTTTTCTACCCAGTGCTGACCAAGTCTGAGCTGCTCAATGCCTATTTTTGAAGTTTTGACTTTTACTTGATGAAGTTTTCAAGAAGTGACTTGAAAAGAAAAATGTTCTGTTTCTTCCACTCCTTACTTTTTTTTTTTGTTATTATTTTTATTAATAGTATTGCCAGGAAGTTTGGTTTAGAGTGCAAAAGGTCTTATTTTTTCAATCCTGTGATCACAACTGAGAATACAGAATTTAAATGCCAATATCCTGGTTAAAACATTGGATTTCATTTTACATAAGCTCATTAGTTGTTTAGTCTCCAGCTAGTATTTTATTTCTTTTTATTTAGTTAGTTAATCAAATAGTAGAAAATGAAAATACATAATTTCTCTGACTTGGTATTTATATGTTATTTGGACCAAGTAGCTACATCCCGAGCCTCTGAATGTGGGAGTCTTTGACTCCATTGTCTTGTCCTACTGTTACAAATGCTTCACGCTAACATAATAATATGGTATAGTTAAATAGATTATGTTACTTCTTCCAGAGGAGATGCCATTGTGAATACACAGTTTGAGATAAGAGGATTTTTCTTTCAGCACTAGCCACAAATGTACAGAATTTAGCCATTTCAAGTCTTCTGTGCATTCACGTGTCATGGGCAAGGATTTTGATATCTGCTCTTGAATTTGCTTGCATCTTACTTGACAGTTTTTGAGCATGTGTTCTCTCCATTCTGTTTGAATATAGAAAAAGGACACAGACTCTCTTTCAATGAGAGGCTCTGAAGTGTTCAGATGTGTATCCAGCTGGAAAACAGAAGAGTGCTTGAAATCACCAGGGTTAGGGCCTAAGTATTTTTATGACTCGATGTAAACTTTTGGATATCTAGGCCAGGTTTAACATTTTTTTTGAGCTAAACAAAACACTTGAGTTCCTGTTGCTTCATTGACTTGTGGCTATTTTTCCCTGAGAATGGACATGTGCAATTTTCTTGTTAAAATACAAAAAGCACATAGTTGAAACTGAAGGGTTAGGAGTGGTCTGTTAAGGTGAATTGACAGGAGATTTTGGTGCAACCTGAAGGGAGCTCTTAAAACACCAGGGCCTTGAATGCCCAGCAGAAGCAAGGGGACAGGCAGAGTGGTGACCCCTGCATGCTGCAATGTGTGGGTACAGCATCAGAAAAACCTCCTGGATTTCTACAGGTATTGTGGGGAAAGAAATGTGTGTATGTGTGCGTGTGTGTATAGAGGCATATATCTATAAGAGATCCAAAGAATCCAAGGCACACTTTATCAAGTGTCTGTTTCTAATGGAGAGAGTTCCAGTTTGCATCTAAGACCATTGCTCTATGTTCCCCATCCTTCAGTCAAGGGCCTGGAGGTAACTCTGTTGTCTTCTGCCTCTCCAGGGGACTCTAACCTACACTTCAGTAACAGCCACACGTCTGTCACCCTGGGCAGCCTCCTGGATGACCAGCAATGGCATTCGGTTCTCATAGAGCGCTTCAACAAGCAAGTGAACTTCACAGTGGACAAACACACCCAGCATTTCCGAACAAAGGGGGATTCAGATCACTTGGATATTGATTATGAGGTGTGTGAAGTCCTTTATATTATAACATGAGAGATGAGGCTGAATTGGTATAAAATGAACGTGGCAGAAAACAACCACCCTGTGAGCTGTTTCTTTCTAGCAAAGATCTTTTCTTTATTTAATATTTCTTTCCCAGAGAGCTCCTTTCATAGTTAACAAACGTAGGCTATGTAAGTGCAAGTTTATGGATAAGAGTCTCAGTCTCTGGGCAAATACTATGCTTACACTTCAAAGTACAACAGACTTTGAACTAAACTAAAAGGTATTACCTGGGTTCTAATAAAGTCTGGAGAGAGAAACTGCACTTATCTGTAGGGAGTGGTGCTGTGTCATCATCTCCAGTATTATTTTAATGGCATAATTGTGCATTATCCCAGCATCTGATTGTCCTGGCCATGGGGATACCAGGTCTGAGTTGTGCCTCTGTGCAGCCACCACATACTCAGTTTACAGCTGTCCACATGGAAGTGGGCAGCTAAAGACTCTAGGAATGGAAGATTCTGAGCATGGCTGTTGAGACAGCTAGCTTTGACCCAGGTCCCTTCACATCTGGGGTTGCGATGCTGGTCTAGGGAACCAGATCACCTCAGTCAAGGAAGGATCGAGCAGAGGAAACTTCCTTCCTGCCCAGAAAACCCGAGGCTGGTGTGCTCCCCTGTGACGAGGCCAAGGTGTGGCAGGGTGCAGTTTATATCACTCCAGCAGTTCAATGCTTACAGCTGATAGTGGGTAAAAAAATGCCTAAAAATCACATCTATATGCAAGCCAGTTAACATCTGTTTCCCCCACCAATGTACAACTGCTTGCAAATTATTCGTGTTCATTTTCATCCCCATGCACTTGTCTACTGAGTCTTGCTAGCTCACAAGGCACAGGGTCATGCTTGCACAGTCAGAGCCATCACCCTGTCTGGATGCATTGAGCTCTCACGGTTCATTGCTTAAGAGACCACAAGTTTCCCCTCTGCACTTTGGATTAATTTCTCTAGAAAGGATCGATTTTCAGCACACCCAAGGGACAAGAGCAGACAGCTCAGCAATGGCAGGTATTTGCTCTCTGCTCCTCTCATGTTCCAGTCAAATTTCCCATTTTGCATTTCACAAAGCAGGATGCAGAGAGTGGTACCTGTCCCCTGACACTGCTGAATTCTTCTATACCAAAACATGAGCACTTTTAGTAGGGAAGTAGGAAAAAGGTCCTAACAATTTGGGCAGTGAGATTCTGGAACAACTTCAAACTGAACTAGCAAGGGCCAAAGTTGTAACTGCTATTTAAATGAAGTTGAGAAAAGCCAAATAATGGAGCAGCTTTGCAAATTTCAAAAGCAATAAAATTCCTTGCTTCTTGCTACAAGGTTGATGCCAAATAGGAAAATTTCAGGCTCCAATATAATTTGCAGAACATTTTTCCAGATGTTCCAAAACAGGACATATGATAGAGCAGATTTTCAGTTGTTGCAGGTCAGCATCATGACTGACCTCTGTGACACTCAGTCCTGGCCCCTTGTGCTTAATTTTCACACCGTGTGTTTTCTTTCCTTTTGCAATGGGGCAATCTTTCAATTCAACATTACAGCCATGACGTCTACTGAAAGTTTCTCTCAGCACACTTCAGGGATTAAAGGCCTTAACGAGGGTAACAAAACCATTAGTTTGGTAGTTAAAGTTATTACCAATCACAATGGAAACTGTTTTCTTAAGAATGCAGTGGTATAATGTATATTGAATTTTTTCTTCTGGTTTTAAGACCCAGTACAGAGTCCCCAAGCAACAGACCTTAAGAATAGAATATGAAAAAAGGAAGGTCTGGTGTTTTAAGGACTAATGATTCTCCCTGGAAAGAAACATTGCTACCCCATAAGTCCTCATGCCAATAAGAAACCTGCAAGTGATGTAAAGTAGAAGTCTGTTCACTTTTTATTTTTCTGAAGAGATCAATTAATACAACTGAGGTGCAAGTTCGTCAAGGACTTGTTTTCAGAGAATTATTTTCAAGGTTATTCAGGGAGGTTTCATTTGCTTATGTATCCCAGCATGTTAGGTGGAGTGGGAAGAAAAATAATTCCAAATTTTCCCTTTATTTTTGCCATAATGAGCTGAGGCAAGCTGTTAGGAGTAGTGACAGAGGAATAAGGCTGACCAGGTATCAGCAGCCATCAGCGTGGCAGCAGTGCCGCACAGCAGTGTGTGTCCTCGCTGCAGTGGGTGCAGTAGGATTGCAGCACAACTCCTGACGCACTGGAAGCACTGTGAGGTGTGCTGGCTACAGGATCCCCACCTGTATTATAGCACTCATTATGCTCCTTGCTGTGATGCGAAAAATTAATAAAAACCCAGTGGTACCACCAGTAAGACTTTGCCAAAAAGTTCAGGGAAGATAAGTAGAAACAAGCTCTGTTATCTGAAAAATGCAAATAGGGTTATCAGAAGTTTTTTGGGTCATGTGGCTTGATTTTTGTGTTTTTATGGTTCATGTTTTATTTTTGTTTGTTTGTTTTCTCCTTAGGAATCTAAAGTAATTGTACTCTGAGCATTTTGGAGGCTTTATTTTTTTAGGCTCCTTGTCCTTCTAGGACTTTCGTCCCTCCAGATGAATGATGAGTTGTAATCTGCACAATACTAACATCTTTCAGTATTTAGACAACAACACAGCAGAAGTTTTGTTTAAATGTGTAACCTGCAGAACTTCTCCATTACACTGCTCAGTCCCAAACACCTTGTGCGAGTATTTTAGACCAAACAGCTGTAATGCTGTACAGTCTGTAATTCCCTGTTTGGCAGCTAGGTCCTGCGTGGTGCTTTGAGACGTTGCTGTTAATGTGACTTGGTTCTTGGATAAAATCCTGGCTGGGTGCATGGAGTGGGGCTCTGCTGTCTTGTTTTTTTGGGTGATAACTAAATACTGTTCTTATTCTTTATAAAAGCTCAGTTTCGGAGGGATTCCTGTCCCGGGAAAACCAGGAACCTTTCAGAGGAAAAATTTCCATGGGTGCATTGAGAACCTTTATTACAACGGAGTCAATATAATTGACCTGGCAAAAAGGCGCAAACCTCAGATCTATACTGTGGTAAGAAACAATAAAGTATGTTTTAATTCTTTACTTCCATGCTGTTGGTGCTGCTGGCTGTAATGAATAAGTGGAGTTCAGATTTAGATAGCTGTGGGCATAATTAGCTTGTTAAAATATTGCTGAGGCTAACACCAGCCAGTGCTGGCTGCTGTGGTGAGAGTTATTGAGAGGCAAATCTGGAAATTAAATCATTTATTTACTTTCCAGTTGTATTAGAATTTGTTTGGAGAAAACTTTTAATTCCTTTTCCAAGACTAAAATGTGTCTTTTTGATGGCATGATAGAAGTCATAGAGACTTTTTTTTTTTTCTTTCCTCTGATTAACCCAGATGAAAGAAAATTTCTCAACCATTCCCCATCATTGTTGTGGAGTACAGTAGTAGCAAAATTTTGTTCTGCTATTTTTTTTTTGTATTGTAAAGAAGAATAAACTTTTCTTTTATTATTGGCAATATTCTCCTTTGTGCTGCCTCTTATACTCAGTGTATTGGCAGTTCTAAAAGCCATTAACCTGATACTAGTGTCTCTAAATGTGGGAAAGTAGGCGTAAAGCAGAAGCAACTACAGTCTTATTCAGCCTGTTAACATTAATGTAACTTCACATCTAATGATGTCCAAAATTAAAGATACGTATAAGTATATCATAGGCAAAATAAAGAACATTTTATTTCATAAGAGGAGGGAACGGTGCACTCCCATGCAGCTTTGACAAATTGTAAAAAAAACAGCTCTTTGTTTAACTTGTGCCTCGCTCCTGCACCACACTTAGATATCTGCCTTTTGTCTGAGATTGTGCCTTTGGAGAACATGGAGGTGAAACTGCTTCTGGTTCTCATGGCATTTTCTAGTTGGTAGTAATGTGTATAAACAGTCTGAAGCTACAAATGAAGCAAGCCAGAAGACCACAAATCCTTTCCTCACTTTCCCTGCCTAGGGCAAGGCTGAATACACAGGAAAATGGCAAATGGAAAGGTGATGGGTGAGAAGTCCTGCATTGTGTTGCTGACAGTCAGAACTGCTTCAGGGATGCTCCCCTGGCCTGGGACTAAGATACTTTGCTTTAATAACCTCAAGTTTGGTTGCTCTGACTCAGGACTCTAAGGAACAAATCTTATGAACTGTGTTAAATTGCTCTTCCCCTCACCTTATTTCCTAAGGGGAAGAAAGAGCCCTGATCTGCTTCTTAGGTCATTGCTTGTTTTACCAGCTGGGTAATGGTTAGGCCTTCCTAAAGGGGAGAAAAAAAAAAAAAAAAAAAAAAAAGAAACAACAACAAAAAAATGAAGAGTATTGTCTGGGTATAACATGGCCCCAAGCAATGAAACTCTGTTATCACAACACTTGATTCAGTCAATGCTAGATTGAAGGTCTAGGAATCCTGCCCCTTTTGTCAATTTAAGATAGACGGGATGTGCCCTCATCCTTCAATCTCCCTCACAAAAGCGATGATTTTAATGTAATAGTTGATGAAGGCTGGCTGCTGTACCACATTTTGCAAGATTTATGAGCTATTATGTGCTGTGTCTGTGACACTTGTGTATGCAAAGTGCATGGAAAGTTTGCCACACTCACAACTCCTCATAATCTTAGGTGAACATCCTTCTGTAGGAAACAGCCTCCATAAGTCTGTTGTTTTCCAACATCCTTTCTATTGCAGCTGTTTATCTCCTCTAGCAACTCTCAGGTACTTCCAGCTTTCACAGCTTGATCTCTCTCTCCCATCTTCCTGCTTTTCCCCACTTCTTAGCAATTTACTTACTCAAATTAAAATAACTTGTTCTTCCTAAATGTAGTCTTTTGCCTGCCAGCCTTCCTCTGCACTAAATACTTTTACTCAAAGTTCATTGAGGTTTTCAAGAAACAATCCATATCCCCAGGAAGCTGCAAGCTTCCTGCTTTGTGTCTTTGTAGTTTCTAATGTTGTCTGGAATGAAAATAGGATGAAATGAACAGTACAGAAGAATAATTAAATATAGCAGGGACTTGGAATCACTTCTTTCAGCAATGTGGTGTGTACGTGTGTTCCCCCTCCCCAAGCTGGAGATCACCAGAGATGGTTGTGCATTGTTAGGGCCCAAAACACCTTTATCTCCTAACAAAAGATATCTGAGGACAAACTGTCCAGTTTAGGATTAGAGAGACATAAATGCTCAGAGACACAAGTTTTTGCCTCCAAAATGGAGGCAGACTTTAACACTCAGTCCCTGATTCATTCTCTGTCCCTTTGTGAACATTGACACATTAAGTGATCCAAACTTGTGTATTTTCATACCCGTCAACTTTGTTTTATTTACTGTTGACATCTTTCACACAAGCAGGAGAAAGATACATCAACTTTGGAGGTATAGATTTCCTCTTATGAAGTAGTTCCACATCCATATAAAGAATGGTCCCAAATCAGCTCCATTTAAAGTCAGAGGAAGAAGCTACAGGTTGTCAATAACAACCTGTTATTGAGTACTGTACTATGTATTGTACTCTTAGGTAGTGGTTGTGATTATCATTCTGCCTCTTTTCTGTAACTCATTTGCAGTTGTCAGACTTGCAATAAATCCCCTTGAGAAGACATCTCAAGATAACGAGGCTGCCTGTCTCTTTGAACTGGAACTAGCCTTCAGAATTTCATTTTTATATTGCCTGATACTTAACCTCTCTATGTGGCAGCCCGATCTATTTGGACAGGCTATCTGTCTTCTCTCTGGGGTTTCTTCTCTCCCTGATGGTATGTTGTGGGTTTTTTTTGTTGCTGTGAGGGTTTTGGTTTATTTTTGTTCGGTTGGTGTTTTCTTTTATTTTTTTTTTTCTTCCCTTAGATTGTTGAGTGTGGCAAAATGATAGGGGTACTTTTATTTGCTCTCTGAAGCAATTAAGGTTTTTAATTGCAAGAGGTTATGAGAAGTCAAATTTCTGTAATTACTACTGTCATGATTGTAGGGCTGGACCCTTGGGAAGACTCTGCAAATGCTTTAAAATAATAATCTAAAGATCTGCCCTATTTACTAACTGTCTTCTCAGCACAAAAGAAGTGCAGACTGCCTATAAGGAGAAAATGTACAGCAGTTGCTTGTGCTTCCTTAGCAAGTAGTTAGGGGCAGGAAAGTATGCTGGGAGCAACATTTACAAGAAACAAAAGGGTATTTGATCTGTTGATGTGTGGGATGGTGAAATCTTCCTTGAAGGATTTTGAACTTGTTAAGAACATATATAGTACAGGAGGAGGTGGGACAACTTCTAGGAAGAGAAATCCATTGAGAATTACTAAATACATCTGGCTGAGGGAGTAGTTAAGAGAGAAATAGATATAGTATCCTGAAAATACCTATGGTGTCCTGAACACCTGCTCCTAGATTCAGATTGCATCTTTAGAAACTACTCCAATGTGATCCGTGGTCAGGGTCTTATGTCATTTCATATGTCACTTATTTGGGATGTCCAAATAAGAAGCTGTCTAGCTGAAGAAAAGAAATGAAAAGGTCATGAAAAGATGCAGTATTGGATCTTCTCAACGTTCTACCTTATGTAGTCAGTGAAACTGAAAACCCTATCCCCCTTTCCCTTCCGTTACCTTTGGCTAACAGGAATTAGAGTTGTATTTTTATTTAGCAGAGCAAACCCTGCACTGACTTGAGAGAAACTCAGGATATTTCTAAGGCAGAAGTTGTTAGCCCTCAGATATGCTTGAATTTTTACGTCAGCCTGCCATGTTGAATCTGGGATGTGGTGACATGTAAATGCATCACTGTAGCGCCTCAGGGGAAATAACCAATTGCCAGCATCAAAGAGCAAGGAAAGATACCTAGTGACAGGAGAATGTAAACTAATAATCCATTCCCTTTATAGAGAATCTAAACATGCTATTTTATTAAGCTGATTTGAGATACCTTCATCTTGAGAGGAATTTCCTTGTCTGCACGTCTCATTCTACCAAAGTGTTATTGCAAGTGTTGATACATCTGTGAATATCAGGCTGCTGATTTGTGAAGGCCCTTACTAGGGTCTGGAGAAGCAGGAGTTAGATTTTTTTTTTTCATTAGTTTTTGCATTGTGATCAGACTATACATAAATATATAAATATATGCATAAATATATACATACAGAACTATATACATAAATAAAAACTGTTGGAACTATTTAATGACATTTTTCAAAACTTCCTATAGGACTAAGTTAAATTTATTTTTTTAAAAAAGAGTCCAGTTTAATGAAAGTGTGAGTCACATGTACACGTTAAAAAGAATACTGAATTTGCTGTTCTGTAAATAAAGTAGGTGAACTCATATTCCAGAAATACTTGGTTCCTGTAAAAATAGCTTTTTAGGGTTTTTTTCTGTCTTCCTGTCTGCTCTCTGGGTCTTCAGACAGGTTTCCTTCATACACTACCTTCACTGTGGTATAGTAACAAAGTCTATATAAACAGCATTCATTTTAAGGTCCCATGGTATTGTTCCTGAACAGTATAAGGAGGTTGTTTCGGATCAAATTAAATGTGTCATCTCAGTCAAGGTCTTGAAATAAAGTCTGTTTAAATTATAGTTTTCACATCGATTTCAGTAGGCTTTGTTTACAATTCCAAAGACTTTCAGTCTGTAAATATTTAATCCACCCTCTCCCTGCAATATTAAACTCTCCTTTTCTTGATATAGAAGATTCTTTGTGTTAGGATTTTGATAGTTGTGATGACCATAAGTGAAGTAAGTCTTCGGGGGAGAGAGACCATATTTTTTTGTAAGACTAGTTGACATATGTGGGGAAAAAAAAACATGCTTCTGAGCAAACAGGGCCTTTCTGAGAGGCATCAGCTTTCAGCAAATTACAGGTTAGAAATAGTTGTTCAGAGTTTAATTTATTACATTATCTGGATAGTCAAAATGAGTGAATAGGGCCGTTAGTACCTGCTGAGCAAAGGAGAATCTTTCAAGGCAGGAGGTGATAAGGCTGTAAGTCCCTGTAGGAGAGCAAGAAAGATGGCTAATAATTGTCATAGGAGTTAGCAGGGAGTAAGGAAAATAGGGGAGAATGTAATTTGCTGTAAATCTGAGGTTTAAATGTCTTTTTCTAAGGTTTTAGTGTAGTTGCTGGGGTCCTGGGAACTGCTTGTTACTTGGCTGCCTGGCGTAACAGAAAGGAGCAAGCTGACCCCATCACAGTCAAGAGCCTGCAGTGTCCTGCTCCAGCAGGGGGATTGGACTAGATGATCTTTCAAGGTCCCTTCCAATCTCTAACATTCTGTGATTCTGTGTGCAGTTTATACCAACAATTTAGGCTGGTGCTGTGTTATGATACACAGATGATTGGACTTGAAGAAAATCTAATAATGATAACTAATTAAAAAAAAGCTGATAAGAATTGCTTTCTATGCACTTTTCTATTTTAACATAGATGTAAGTCTGTTTTCATAGTAATAATAATACTAACAAAAAATCTCCTTGCAGCTGTGTTTTGTTCCATGTAATAAAACCTAATAAGCTGTAGATCAGGATACCTTGCACTGGAACAAAAATTCTGCTTGAATTATACTAATTTGTCAGTTTGATCTAAGACATCTAATTCACTTCTGATAAGGTGAATTTGAAAGGCTGGCTTTATTCCTGCTTCTTGTTCAAAGGAAGGAAAATATTAAACACTCTGGATTTCTTTTGTGTTTCCTCTTGTGCTCTTTTTTCCTTTTCCTGCCTCTCTGAGAAATGATGTATGATTTTTTTTTTTTTTTTCCAAATTAGCTCTCTATCTGTTGCCATCTTTTATCAGCAACTCTTAGCTATTGTACCATATAATGAAACAATAATATACAGTTACTATGGGCATGAAAATGGTAAAATGCTTTGTTCGACTTTTGTCCAGTGACATAGCTTAGGAGTCAGAAATAAAGAACATCCAGAAATCTCTAGCCAAGCATCTCATGGTTGACTATGTCATGTTGACAATGCCTTTTCAAAGCATTGTTGGTTTTGTTTGTTTGTTTGTTAGTTTGTCTTGATATTTTGTTTGTTTGGGTTTTTTTTCTTTTTTTCTTTTTTTTTTTTTTTTTTTAATGCTACTTTTTTCCACATAGGAACATTATCTTAATGGAACAACCTAAACCAGTGTGATAAATAGTTAACTTTTTATCAGCATACATGATACCTAGAGTGACTAAACACAGGGCAGCTCTCTGTCACAAAGGTATTTTCATTTCGGTTAAACTTGGATCGTGAAAGCTTTCAGATATCCATGATGAAATTTTGCTCAGAGAAAGACAAACCTACCTCAGTAGAGGAACTTCTCTTAAAGTATGAGCCCTGCTCTCGGGATGGGCTAGTTGCTCACTCAGTGGACTAGTCCTAGCTCAAGTAACACCATGGGTCTTGGTGCTCCCGCATTCTGTTTGGCATCAGTTTGCACCGGTATGTCAGTAGGCTGGGGCTGGTATATCACTTTGATTTACATTCTGTTCAATGCTTAGCAATGTCTTGAGAAGTACTTGTAATCTACGTGGGTCTCCTAACATCTGTTCTGCTTGGGGCAGTTAATTTAAAAATGGGATTTAGAGGAACCTCTTCCATTCTTACAATTCAGCTGCACAGAGCTGAATTACAATCTTTCATTTTATCCTTTTAAAATTGCATCAGAGGTCACCTTTTTCCTCTGTTACTCTCTTTGCCAATTTTTCTGCAACCTCAGTCTCTTCACAGACAAAAATAGTCCTCCAATTTCCAAGCTGGAGATATTATTGCCAGTTTACCCACATTTGTATTTCAGCCAGGCCTGGGATTTTAGTTCCCTTAACTGTCATATGAAATCTTCCTTTCCAGCCCTCTGCAGAAAACAAGATATCCTTTTTATTGGATAGAGTGATTAATGAGGAAAATAAGTGTCCACTTGATGTTCTAACCTGCAGGTAGAACGAGAGCTCAGAAATACTCATTTATTGTTCTTCCTGTTCAAGCTGTGATCTTGGCTGATGTCCTTTGGTAGGCTAAATGTTGAGGATTTCAGTTCAGATGTCAGTTTGAATAGTTTCCCAAGTACATATTACCTTTGATTAGTATTCTCTGAGAGCGAGGGGGATGTATAGGAAACTTCTCAACAATTGCCCTGACTGTGGTCCTGTAGCAGCCTTCTATCCTCATTCAACAGTGTATAATACAACATGAAGAAAGGCCAGAAAAGACTAAAATGGTTCATTAAAGTTATAAAAGTTTTACCGAAGTCCTGCAGAAGTCACTGGAAAGACCCCAGTCAGTTTTGGATAAGGCTTATGGCTCAGAGGATTTTCTGTGTAATCCACTTTTATCCTCATCACTTAGCGACTGTGTTCTTCCATTCTCTTTTTAATAGGAAAGGCTCCGATTCTTCCTTCAAATGTTGTAACATGTTGTCACCTGTTCATTCAACATCTTACTTGAATAAGAACCACCTCTGCAACCATGCCCTGCCTGCAGAAATCTAGGGTGCTTGCACTCTTTTTGAGACAAGTGTCATGGCAGCCAGTGAAAAAAATGCAAATATCTCCATTGCATTTCTAAGTTCAGAAGGTTTCTCTTGTATGAACACTAAGAAATGTCTTGGAAAGATTTCACTGCTTATTAGAGGAGTCATTAATCAGCCTGGAGATGATGGACTCAATGGGATTCTCAAACATCACATGATAGTGGGAGTTCCAGCAGCTGGGTAGAGCTGAGCATCTCCTATATTTTCTCTAGGGATTAGACTCTTCTTATCCTATTTCCTAGCCAATGATGTTTTACTTTTCGGTTAAACTGGGTTCAGTTGTAAAATCGAGTGTCTGCCAGAAGTCTTCCGTGTACCCTGGAGAGTTCCAGAACTGCTGCCAATTAAAACAAAATACTCCTGATCAGATGCAGGTTTAGGGGAAGCTGTGATGTGTGTATTAGATCTGTAAATGTCTTACTACTTTGTGTGAAGTTACTTGCATCAGTGTAAATGTCTAAAATTCCAAAGAAAATTTGTCATCAGCATTTTAAATATCTAAACCTTTAAAAAACTCTAGAGAAAGTTAACAATACTTGTTTATATCAATGCAGTTGTCTCTCTTTGTTTTCTGTAATTTATCATGAATTCAATGTAAATATAACAGCAGTAACAAAAAAATACAAAGCCCGTGGCATCTTTTATGCAAAGCCCATCAGGAAATAGAAACATTTAAAAGGCTGAGAACGAATTCTTTTTCTTCTACTTTCCATCTACTTTGGCTGATGTTAAGTTTGGATAAGCTTTGGATTATATCACAAGACTCATTCTAATTTTGTATACCCATCAACACCTTTTGCCATTGCAAAATCTGTTACATAGCATTCTGCACCTAACAGGGCAGGAAATATATAAATGGCTAGATATAGCTATAGATCTATCAAGGATTGTTTAATCCAGTGATAACTTTGTCTTTCTGGCACTTCATTAATTTTTCGTCTTCAAATAAAGGCTAGAAAGACATTTGAAAGTGATAGGGAACAGTTCCATCAGCTGTCTGAGATTTCAGAGAGGAATTCCCCAAGCACTGTGCAACTTCCTACACATCCATCAAGTGCTCTTCATTATAATCATCCTGTTAGAGTGAGGTAGCATCTCTGATGAGATGCAGTACTATGGAGAAAGCCTTTTAATCCAATGGCTTTATCAGATTCCAGTTGGTATTTTACAAAGCAGCCTAGTTCAAAGCAAGCTGGCTGGAACAATCTCCTGGAGTAGCTTTGGAAGACATGGCTCCTTAAGTGTGTCTGAGCTTGTCAAGGTTTTATTGAATGGTTTGAATGACCTGGTTGGGTAGGCTACAGTGGATGAACAAAGCAAAGAAGTAATTTCATCTACAAACTACTATGGTACACGCTTGTACAGATTCTACTGAACATTTTGAGTAAATGTGCTGAACTCCTGGGCAAATAACACCATGGATTTCAGAGCTGAATGACTGAGATAATCAATTAAGTTTGGCATTTAGATAGCATTGGATTTCATCACGCTTGCCGAGTATGTAATGTTTTAATAATTCCTCACAAAGTGCCTGGGAAACCAGGAGGCCTAGAACTGGCCAGGAAATCTCGCTAGAGTTTCATTCCACTATAAGTATGGTGTTCAAATGATTTTTCTTTGGGTTTTCTTATGAATTTTGAAATATTTTCAGAAGAATTATTTTCAATTATTTGTACTATTATTCTTAAGTTAACTTTTATTATTTTAAGTAGCACAAGGCTGCATCACTTTGGGTAAAACAAAACACAAACAGTACTGCTACAGCAAATTATCTGTTGAATATTTGAAATAAACTTAGGGAACTTGCCTCTTGTTTGGTCCCATGTAGTAGAATGAAGTAGATAAGAGCTTTTTTACTTTTAAGGTTATGCAGTGTTGGTGTAAATGAGCAAAATAATACTGTCATCAATGGCTGCATTTTGGCTCATATTTAGAAAAAAAAAATAAAAATAAAAAAAAATCTAGTCTGTTTGTTAGGATTCATGTGCACTGAAGAATGTTTTATTTTTTCACTTGCACATTGCCTTGTTCACACTCCTGTAGTCCCGTCAGTGCAGAGCTAACACACAACATTTGTATCATAACCTGCAGCTCATGAAGGTTCAAGCAAACTTGTGATTCCTTAATTGTCAGTTCCTGAAGTAACATAGATCTGAATGAATTTGATTTTATTGATATAAAGATAAACTTGAACTTGAAATGAAAGGAGATGGGAAATGCAAAGCAGATGTGGCCATGTGGAGATGGTCTGTCTGGGCTATGAAATGAGCCCTTCTGCACCTAGGCATGGTCTTGATAGAAGACACTTGGACATGTTTAAATCCTTCTAAGAATTAAGGTTTTGATTTTTGATTCCACTTCCCCTATTTAGGGTTCAAGTAAAATTTTGAAGTCAGATGTGTTTTCCCAGGATGGACAGATATATTTTGCAATAAATTCCAAAGATTTGTGTCTGAATAACAATACCTATTTCAACCTTGAGGGCCATTAGGAACCCCATGAGCTTATTTAACTATAGATGTATTTGGATGTCTGGAAACAAAAAAAAACAAAAGCTATGTTGATAATGTTTGATTTTTATTATTTGCAGGGGAACGTGACATTTTCCTGCTCTGAACCACAAATTGTTCCTATCACCTTCATCAGTGCCAGTCGAAGCTACTTGTTACTACCCGGCACTCCTCAAATTGATGGTTTGTCAGTCAGCTTCCAGTTTCGAACATGGAATAAAGATGGCTTACTTCTGTTCACCAAATTGTCTGAAAATTCAGGACCTCTCTTGGTTTACCTCCATAGTGGGAGACTGACACTGCTTATTCAGAAAGAGACAGAGAACCCAGTGGAAATCAGTGAAGGTACTTTAGTTTTGTCTACTCTCATCTGTACCCCTCTAGAATACAAAGGTGCAACCCCATAGGATAAAAGGATGGTGAAATAAGGAAGGACCCAATCTTTCTTTCTCTTCTCAAATTTTCTTTTGCATTTCAGTAGCAGAGTCACTCTGTGCACCCTGAGGTAGATCTAAGCATGGAAAGTTGGCATCCTGAGATCTCCAGACTCAGTCTACCTGACAATTATCTCAGCCTCTGTGTTCTTAAGCAGTCACGCTAAATTTTCTTCAGTCAGGTCACATGAAGACCTTCCTGTTACCTGTCCTCAGATTGTGCTGAAGTCAGCTAGGAAGCAACTCAGCTGCTGCACCATTCCCCAGCACAAGTCAAGGCACCTTCAGAGCTGATTTGCTTCCTCTGACTGTAGCTTTACATTCTCCCTTTGTGCTCTGTTCAGAAGAGAGACTTGACCATGGGCTTCCTCTCCTCACGATACCTCTCTGGCCTTCTCAGCCAGTCTGCCAGCTGCTTTGTGCAGCTGGCAGGATGTGAGAGGGCGAAATGGGATTGCCTCTCTGACCTAACATTCGGAGGTAATTGCTTGTAAACACTTAGCAGAATAGCTATGCATTGGCTCCCTGAGAAAACAGGGATACAGTTTCAGACTGTACAACAGAGGCAGGGCCAGAGCGTCCCAGCTGCTGTCCCACTGTGACCTATGTAAGCCATGTTGGCATCTCAAACAGAAACATTCTTAGACCAGGGCTTCTGTGGATCCCTTGCTGCTCTGCAGCTGTGCCAGGTGGGAGACAGGGAAATTTTCTGCATGTGTTGAATACTCAGTTTCCAAAGGTGGATAAGTAAAAGACTGATGGAATTGAGGTGGAACTATATAATAATAGTAATAATAGTATTTTCTAAAAGAGCAGCTGTTTAAAAATGTGTAATATTAAAATATTCCCAATACAGACTAAAAGAGGGCAGATGTGTCTATTAAAAGAAGCAGAGATAAAATCTGAGAGAGTTGTCAAAGCAGAGCTGTTCCATATGCGTGTTTCATTCCCCTTTACAATATAAAATGAGGCAGCCCTGTATCTATCCTTATTCATGCAGATTGTTATAGCCTTAGCTTGCTGCAAATGAATGCTGAAAACTGACTTTCTAGCCTTTATTGCAATCCTAATTAAATTGTTGACAAAGCTGAGACCATGTCAATATTTGTTTGGGTGTATTTGTTTTTATGTAGTTCTGAAATCATGAACCTGAGCCCAGTCTTTGGTGCTATCTAAAACACTGCCAACTGGCTACTTACATAGGAAAAATATGCAGAAATTGCAAGTGCTATGTTCTGCAGATGTCAGGTACTCACAATAAACTCCTACTTGATCAAGAATGGACCTATTTTTGCCCCAAATTGGACGTATTTTGTTTTGACATCTTTTCAAACTACAGCAACATATTTCACTTCAAAATGGACTTGTTCTAGTTGAAAAATCATCTTTTTTTCTTTTTTTTTCCTCCTGGGAAAATGGCCTCTTATTCTATGGATATTGTGCATGTGTTAACAGCCATTACTGTGAAAATTGTCTCAATTTCAAATTCATAATGAAATGACTTTTCATATAAATAACACCCACATTTTTTTTTTATTTTCTTTTAAACTGTTCTCACACCTCTTTGTGTCACAAAGTGCTCGTTTGTTTTTATTTTCTGAAAGCTACAGTTACAAAAAATATTCCTCTAGTGAGGGGAGTAAATACTAGTTGTCTGTTCCTGGTCTTAGTGACTCCAGCCTAAGGGCAGTGTATTTTGAACTGTAATTAAGTTACTTTTGATCTGCACCACTGTGTGCGAGCTCAGACGCTTGCCCACTGATTTTTCATGGCTGTCAGACAGAGGATGTGGAGTTTCTTTGTAGCTGTGTGGTGTTATTTCAAGAGCCACAAGATGCAACACTGATTTTCAGAATAAGGAGACAGAGAGGTTATTTCCCCCCTTTGCACAAGTGTCTAGAAGAGAAAGAGGCTACCCAGTACCATAATCGCTCATGTACCTTCATAGATTCCTGGTCAGAGCAACAACCCCAGCTCTCACAAGATCCATGTCAAAATCCAATATAGAAAGGCCATCAGCCTTCAATAGGTACAGCCATCAATAAGACTGCATGCTACCTTAGTGCTGAAGGGTTTTAAGAAACACAGATCCTACTGATGCCTACTGGGGTTTGTTGGGTTTCATATTAGAGCCTGAGAGAGGGTATGACTGTCTCACTGAATTTAATCCTCTGCAATCTCAGGCATGTGTTTTGTATGAGAAGCTCAATAGAGACCTCCTCTGAAGACTCCTGTGAGCTATAAGCATTTACCAACAGACTGAAAATAAGACATAAACATCCACAAAATGGTAGTAGTTGCTACCAGTAAGACAAAGGGCCCTGCTAGCTTAGTGAGTGCCTGCAGTACCAGAAGCCGGTTAGATTGAAAATGTGAGATGATTCTTACTTACTCTCAAAAAGCTTGCTGCTTCTTTGGACTTTTCTTCTATGCCAGTTTTTTTCCAGAGGCAATGCATACTTTTCAGCTGCCAGTTTTCCCTGTTCTGGGGGCAGCTGCATGTTTGTGGTCACAAGGTGAAAGCAAAGGAAGGTTTGAAGAATTCTGTTGTCTCTGGAACCTCTTTTTCACTCTTTGTACTTGATTTTTGCCAGGAACAAATCTCCATGATGGGCTTTGGCATTCTGTTAATATCAATGCCAGAAGACATCGCATTACCCTGACGCTGGACAACAATGCTGCCACTGCTAGCCACGCAACCACAGTCTCCAGGATCTACTCTGGGAATAGCTACTATTTTGGAGGTAAGTTGTTTCATACAGATGCAGGACACATTTTTATGGTCTAGATCCTTGGGTGCTCACCATTGAGGTCTCCCCAGGTGCACTCTGTTTGCAGCTAAGAGAAAATTTGTTATAACTGATTTTAGATACCTATTGAGTTTTAGTGCATACAGTGCTGTGAGAAGATCAACCCTGGCAAAGAGAGAACGAGCAGAACTGCTAACATGGCTGTAAAAGTGGACTATTAATAGTGGTAACCAATGGGTACTTATATCTGTTTGGCAAAACATGCAAAAGCTGCATAGCTCTATTAGCCACAAGTGTCTTTTTTCTAGGCAAAAGGCCTGAGGACTATTAGCATTATTAATATTCCTGTAAATATCACTGTCCTGATCAGGCTCAGTGATTTAGACTTCAGAGCTTAATTGACATATGGCTCAGATCTACAAAGATATTTAGGCACTGTGCTCCCAAGGAAATTGATGTAGATTTAGTTAAATTTTGAAAATGGAAAGAACAGTCTTGAAAAATACTACCTTCTGCTTTTTGGAGTACAAACATTAATTTAAATAAAGAGATTGTAATAACCTATCATATTTTTATCTAATATATTTCTGTGTAGTGCTTACCACAGTGAGGCTCTGATCTCAATGAACCCTCTGGATACAACACTGAGGATGCACAGGAGGCTTTGGATCTCAGGGCTGTCCAAATACTGAGAAGCTCAAAATACAAATGGTTTTCTTACTTGCTGTCCACGGGATTTCATCCTTTTATTCTGTGCATATTCTCTGCATCAGAATTTAACCCATAATGATTTTACAGTATGCACAGCTTTTTGATGGGAATCAGTTACTATTAACTGTGGAGTGTAAAGAAGATGAAAAAAAAAAATCACATTTTGTTTTTGCTTAGCACACGTTAAAATCTCATATTCTGATTCCTTTTTTTTTCCCCTCTTTTTCCCTCTTTTTTTTTTTTTTTTTTCCTTACTGGGGGATTTATAACACAGAAGGTTATGTAGCACAAGGAATAAAAACACTTGGAATAATGAGCCTCTGAGTTCTTGCACCAGGAAATCCCAGCAGAAATAGATGAACATTCCAATATTCTTCTCCACCTTTTCTCTTTTTCCCACAGGGTGCCCTGACAATTTCACTGATTCCCGATGTTTAAATCCCATTACTGCTTTTCAAGGCTGTATGAGGCTCATCTTTATTGATAACCAGCCCAAGGACCTCATTTTAGTTCAGCAAGGCTCCCTGGGGAATTTTAGTGATTTACACATGGATCTGTGTGGCATCAAAGACAGGTAATTATTGTTTCCTCTTTCTTGTATTTGTTCTTTTTTCCATCACAGTGGTTTATAAATACAGGTTGCATTAAGTGAAAATTCTAATATGCCAACATTACTGATATTAGGCATAACAGAGCTACTAATATAAAATATTACAGCGAAGATAGGAGGACTGTAGGGGAAATGGTTTCAATTACGTGAGGTTCTCTCCACATTGACTTGTAGGAAATAGAGTATGCAAATTTAATCAAAATACAGATTGGTGAAAGGAATAAATTTTATGCATAAACAACATTTGATTGCTTTGAAGTTTTAGAGGGAAATGAAAGAGAAGAAAAAAATATTTGATTCATCAGAACATGTTATCCCCTTAATATGCTATCTGTTTTTGCTTAAGTAGATAATTTGCAATTTTTCTTATTAGCCATTACAGCATAGCATGTTTATAATGAAGATATGGTGCACCTCATGCAACATACTGCCCATTCAGTAAGACGATATAATGATTAAATGGTCTATATGAAAGACACATTTCAGTTCAAAAACTTATTTGAATCCTTCCTGAGCTGAAACCTGTCAGGAAAACCTGATTTTCTCATAAAGAGCAGAGAGGAAATAAGCAACCAATCAAAGTATTTCGTAATTTCTCCTTTGCTTCCTATGGATTTTTAGTGTCTAAATATTTTCGAATTATCTCTGCAAATGTGTACTTTGAAGTTAGTATGTGGAATACTAGACTCTGTGTTTATTTTATTTTTTTTAATCTAGCTAAGATCTGAAAAATGTAAATGCAAGTGGTGGAAAATATGATGTGCTTGGGATAGTTAAGAGAATAGAAAGGTTGCTTTTGGAAATAGTTAGAAAAGCTTAAGCATTTAATGTATTTGTTTCAGACATGTTGGTTAGAGACATCTCTACTATTGTTTAGTGTAGGAGGGATCAGCCCGCTGTGGCTGTGATCTTTTGAAAAGTGAGCATAATCTCTGTTATGTGAGACCTTCGTGCTCATCTTTACATGCTCATGCTTGTTAACTTGTATAGAGACAACACTGACTCTGCTGATCAAACCTGTTTCCATGTTTAACAGTGACTGAGTTCAGGGGGACATAATTTCACAGTTGGTGTACCTGAAATGGTAGATGGAATTGGTAACATGCAGCTGACTTAACAAAAAGAAGTAAAATGTAAACTTTCCTGAGAATTAAGTGAAAGAAAGTATTTTGCTGTTTTCTTGGAAAAACAGATTCTTTAAGATCCAGTGAACCACTCAAAGGGAACTTTTATATTTCTATATTGGAACAGAAGAGAAATATTCTGTTATGACGTAGAGGTGCTATGGGTCATTGTCACCAGGTCTAGGCTAGAATCTATGGTTCTACTGCAAGTGTCTTTCTCATCTTCAGTGTCCCAAGGACAACAAGCATCAGTCGGTGATCATACCACACAACTACCTAGGGCAAGGATCCAAACATAATAAAAATCATGGTGCTTTACAAAATCATTGCCTTCAATATATTACACATCTAAACATAAATTATTCATTTTCTAGTGAAGATTAAAGCACTCTCTTCCAGTGTGGGTGTCTGGATATCCTTAAATTTATTTGTCTGCACTATGTGATCTAGGTAGATCCATAGTAGTTATTCTCTGTAATAGTTAAGATCATATGTTAGATTTGATTTACCTAGATCATATAGTAGATATGATGACAAAAACAGAGTAGACTTTAAAAAAAAAATAAAAAAATAAAAAAAAAATGGGCAAAAGTGATTCTCTTATGGCTGGAGTTGGTGTATCAGTGGAGGTGCCCTGAAGGGCAAGAGAGAAGCCTACAGTAAGAGAAGGCATTGGGCTCAAGGTCAGAAATTCCCTTCATCATGGAAGGATGAGAGGCTCAGTGGTGCCATGGAGGTTGCAGCTTTCTCCTTCAGTGAAACACCCTGTGCTCTCTCTCCCTGTCTAATAACTCCCATAACTGTGCTGAAGCTGTTTTGCATGGAAGGAGGAAAGATTTTTGGATTTTTTTTTTTTTTTTTGTCTAAATCATATAACACAATTTATACACTTGGGGCACAGACTTGAGGGAGGTTAAATCTACAGAACAGATTTTAGGAAATTACAAAAGCTGCTCAAAGTTTCACAGGGTAAAGTACTATTGGTGCAGTACTGAAGTCAGGAGTGGTCATAGCAGGAAGGGACAGCTGGAAAGAGGGATGAAATTCAAAGAAAATAAGGAAAATTCAGACAAGAGATAAATCCTTTGTGGTATTTTGCCAACACAGTTGACCCTAAGCAAGTGGCTGAGCTGGAGAAAGCCTGAACAAGAAAGTATTTGTGGTGTGTGTTCTTCCTAACCACTTCTGAAGATTTTAGGTTCTGCAAGCCTATACAATGGCATAATTGGTCAGGAGAAACTATACATGGAAAGTCTAGGAGAACAGGAGATTTTAATTAAATCCTAAAGACTTATTGCTGTCTAATCTGCACAGTGTACCCTTGAGTATATTTTCAAATCTGGTTCAAATTGGTTGATTGCACAAAATGTCTGACACCTCCAGTCACTGTAATTCAGCTATTCACCGTGGTTCCACTAGTGTTCAGTATCAGTGCAGCTCTGGACTACTGGAAAGTTGGTATCTGGCTCCAGGCGTGCAATATCCAGCTGCTCGTTCTCTCTATAAAAGGAGCATTAAGATTCTGTAAAAGCATCTTCTCAGAGAAATGCGATCTCCCCTTTCTTAATTATAAGATTTATTGCTGTGTGCACTGTAAAGCATGTGTTTTTGTAATTTTTAACGCATTTGGGAATTTTGTCTCTTAATTAACATGTAAATGGGACATTAGTCTTAGTTATCTAAGCAAAAAACCTCTTTTGAGGAATATTCCGCTATTTAGAAAGCAGTTGATTTGTTACAGGCTGGTGGGCCAAACTTATTTAGACCTGGGCTCTTGAAAGCAGTAGTTAGGCAGCTCACTGCAACTTGTGGTGACTCCTAAAAAGAGAATTAATGACTTTGTTTTGAGAGATAGTAAACAGGACTAATATTGATGCCTGCAGTATGCTTTTGAGAGAGAATCTAATTGTGTGCATATTATACACACGCACAGACACACCGCAGGATTCACTGTATAAAGCAATGAGCCTCTCTTAATTTAAATTGACCCATCTGAGGGACTAAGCCTTAATATCTCATTAGATCTTATCTCTAGTATTTGGACTATTGCTGCACTCAAGTGAATTTTCCATGAATGCCTTCGTCTCCCTGTATTTGTTATTTCCACACTTCTGTAATTATTTCTTAGGAAATAAGTGCCCTGTCATTAGCCAAGCTGACAAAGAGTTCACACAAAAAATAGGTATCTCCATACGGATATAGAGTTTTGTCCTCTTTCCATTTGATAGCTACGGAGACAGTGCCAAGTGAAAATAATTTTGCAGACGCAAGTGAACTTGATCCTGTTGCCAACTGTGCTTTGATCAGGGGACTCTTGCCAGAGACCTCCAGAGGCTCTGTGCAGCCTCAGGGATCCTGTGAATGAGGCCACCCACTAACTGCTCTGGTCCTGGCTGAGTGGACAGTTCAGCATGTACCTGAGAGAGCTGGGATTAGCAGATAACACACAGAAAACTAATGTCTCCTGTGTTTTCAGTAGGATGTTAAGATATTGTACAATCTGTGTTTGAACACAGCAATATGGACTGTCCCGATGATGGAAGAAGGCTAGTTAGCACCATCTATTGAGAGATTGCCTGTTTCTAGCCCTCAGCTGTAGTACTAGCATCACTAATGTTCCTACTGCTGCATTTGGAGTTGCCTCTGATTTGCCATCCTCTTGCACGATATCTACATGTTGTCCTTGGGTGGCACATCCTGTGCAAAGAGAGGCTTCCCTGATCTGTTCATATTAGAGCTGTGTTTGCTCCTCAAGCCCTGACAAGTAGTGATGTATTCCCTTCTACATCTTCTTCAAGAAAAACCGTTCCTGCAAAATGTTTCCAATGTCTTGTGGAACAAGAAAGCAGAATCTGTAGGAGGAAGCATCATCCTGTAGTGATGCATTTGTAGGACTCTTGGCATTATCCCTACTGCCTGCCCACTGGTAATCCAGCTAACCATTTTTTTTCTTTTGTTTGTAGTATGTATATTTGCTGTGATTTTCCAAATGCTCAGTCTTTTTTGAGAATGTTGCAGTGTGGTGCTTGCACTGCTCCTGTTACAAAGTGTTAGAGGTCATACCTGCCTTCAATGAATTTATTCCAATTCCAGTGAGAGGTAAAGGAAAAATGAGACAATATCCTGCTAAGCTATGGAGGTCCGCTCCATATTTAAAAGGAAGTTTATTTAATTTTATCCCTTTTTGTTGTTGCCTTTTCAGAATTTCTGCTTGGTTAGGAGTGCAGGGGCATATCAGGGATTGTTTGCAATACACTGAATTAATAAGTCAGAAAATATAATTTCTTACAGTGTGCTGGCATTTCCCTTCTATGGCATGGTACAGAGTAGAATGTAGCAAGGCAGAGATGTCTGGAAGCGAAGGTGTCAGTAAGTCTGTGGATTCATAGACTTCTTGCTGGGGAGGGAAACAGAGATCTTTGAGTACCTGTGCAGTCTTTTGCAGCAGTACATGTACTATGTTGACTATGTCTGACCAAATGCCATCTGGCATATGCCCAAAAAAATAAATGTAGGCTCTCTTTGAATTTATTTTTTCTTCAGAGTGATATAGATTAAACTAATGGCTACAGGGAATGCACAGCCCTCACTCCTGGTGTTTTGCACTGTAAATATTTTTGGGAAGGGAGGCATCTTCTGGGGGTGACATATTAAACATAAAATCTTCCAGCAGAAAGCCTGAGCAGTAAGAAAGTCTAATGAAAACAGAATAATGCTTTGTGTATTTGACCCTTAATCTGTAGGGAGGACATCAGAGTCAAGGGATGGTAGCAAACAGCATAATAAATTCATTTGCTTCTCATAGATGCTGTAAATCAGAAGGGATTCACTCTCTTGAGCTTCACAAAGTCTCTAGCTTTAAGCGTATGGCCAGGATCCCTGTCCTGCATCTGCAGGTAGCGTGTTAGGTGCTTTATAGCTACAAGCTGAAAAGACTTTCTTAAGTACTTTTGGTTTTGAGAGAAAAACAAACAAACAAACAAAACAAAACAAAAACAAACAAAAAAACCACCTACCACAACAGGATGTGGTTTTTTTCCTAATAGCGTCTTTGCTCATGCATTTCCCTCCTCAGTATTTTACAGACTTCTTGACCCTGTCAAACAGCATCCTAGAAATGGGTTATGGATGTGGTTAGAGAAACTTCTCACTTAGCAGGGTAAGAAATCACAGCTGCATGTAGTGCAGCAGGCAGCTGGGCTGGCAGAGAGCTCTTCTTTCAGTCATTTTAACACTGATGAAAGGCACAAGGCTGCTGTCCCTAGGGGTACCAGTGCTTCCTTTCCCTAGCTAGCATGTGCATGTGGCAGAATGCAGAGTTGAGTCTTCTTATTCCTTCTCAAACTGACAAACCGTAACCTGTTTCTTCAGGATAATGGTAACAAAAGTATTGGTTTGTCTAGTGCTAATATTGATTCTCTAACCTGGGGTATATTCAGTGTTGTGATGAGCTGTAAACTTAGATCAGTTGCTATTTTCTTCTTGCAGTGTTTTCCCCTGTTGGCTTAGAAGGGAAACATGCTTGCTGCCGTTCTCCTGATCTAAGCAGGACCCCCGCACCATAGCATTGATACTGAAATACCAAGCTCTTACCATATAAAGCCTTTGTTTTAAAACTTGGTTCAACTGGCAGTTCTACAAATCTTGAAATACAAACAAGATCTAGTGAGTGAAACAGGTGGGCAAATGTGTCCTAGTGAAGAGCAGCAGGGAATGAGCATAACTTGTGAAGTAAACACTAGCCAGGGTTGCCACTTGGTGTTTTCCTGTCCTAGGTTAAATAACATTCTTACTTGTAAATTTCTGGTGTTTACAAACATATTTAGAGCTTGATGTCTTTCTTGAAAGGCCCTGTCTATATGAAAAGACACAAACAGGTCTAGAAAACAGCCCCTGCAAAGAAAGATTGATTAAGCTCTGTTTCTTTAACCAGAAAAGAGATTGCTGAAGAATGGCAGCATAATGGTCTTCAGGTGGTAAAAGGCTGCTGCAGTACAGAAGGAAATAATAATCTTTTCTGACCTGGATGTATGGGAAAGCAGCTATGGTATAGATTGTCTGAGGAGACTGTAAAGTCTCTGTCGCTGAAAGGCTTTCAGAATACGTTAGATGAGCCTGTGAGAAATGGCAGACACAGGCACAGGTGATCCTGCCTTGTGGTGTGAGGATGGACTAAGTGATCTTCTGAGTTCCCTCCAGCTCTGCGTAATTCTGCTTCATTCAGTCAGGCTTCTCCTCCAGATGGAACAGCTGTGTCTTGTTCTTTAGGGGTTCTGAAATGTCAACAATAATAACACCGCTTAAGGGGACAAAAAAAAAAAAAAAGAAGATGATACATTCAGGAATTCAGCGCAGGATTTCTAATACCTGTGAGAAAGTTCATTTGGTAGATATATCTCTCAGACCCTCCTAAAGCACTGCTGTGGCACGCAGTAGGGACTGTGTGGTCAAAAGGTATCTTTTTTTTTTCTTTACCTGAGCTAAATATCTTAAGTTTGAAGTATAAGAAAATGGGGGAGAAGGAAGAACACATTCTACTCATTGGTCACTTCCATGGTTTGCTTTTTGCTTCTAACAATGTATAATTCATTTTTACAACTGCAGGATGAAGCTCTGGGATTGCAGAATTTATTGCCATGTTTTTTCTTGGGTTTTCTTTGCATATTCCATGATCTCTAGAGTTCAGCTCAGGATGCGTATTTTTCTTTGACAAACAGTAACTTGATTCCCTTCTATTTGGCTCTCTATTTTCACAAGATCTGGTGACTTCTTGGATTTGAGGTGTCTGTTTCTCTTTCAGATGTGGTCAAAATGAGGGTGAGGAGTTTGTAAGCTGTTAGGAGGAGGCGGGGACTGAGGCACTGGATAACTGCGAACATCTTTCCCTTGGTAAATCAAACTAACAACTGTGTGGTGAAACCTTCACAACCTCTGTTTCAGTTGCTGAAGTATAAAACACAAATCCAGTTGGATGTATTCACTGACCTCTGCCTTGGCCTGACCAGCCCTTTCCAAGAAGTGCGTCCTCTTTGGGCCACTCCGAGGTGATGCTGTGTGCAGCTCTGACTACAAGAGTCTGTCATTCAGGCCTCACTGCTGTTTCTAAAACTGACACTCTATTCTTTTGTGTGCCAGAAACTGTTCTCTACAAGAGTAGATTAAATAAGCTAGGACTGTTCAGCCTGGAGAAGAGAGAGCTAGGCAGGGTTGTGCGATGAAGAGCAGCATGAAGGCAGTAAATAATAAACAAGAATTTCCTGTTACTCACAAAAAAATCTTACATTGCATCAAACTGGATGTTGTTAGACACTGTAGAGGTCAAATATGAAGGAAAAAGCCAGTAAGACTTACATGAATTCATAAGCCACAGATTGCTGGAAGCTGGCAAAGTGTTCAGTTGGATGCTCTTAGAATTATTTCATCAGCATGTTTGCTGTGACACTGTCAGAGTGAGGAAATTACAAGAGAGGCACTGTTGGTCTGGAGGGAGGTGATAATCTAAGGATTAGGAAGCCCAAGTTCATTACTGTTTTGAAAACATCCTTTTCATTGTGGACAATTCTTTGTACCTCTGTTGTTCAAAACCAAAATATGTTTTGTCATAGCAGTGCTAATCTCAAAACACAGTGGAATCTGATTGTGAATTTTGCTAAGTACTAATTCTTTCTGCACTGTGTTTTTTCTTACATGGCAGTGGAATAGTGGGGGTGTGGGTCTGTGTGTGGGCAAACAATAGAAGGTATAGCCTGGGGAAAATTCAGACAGCTTCTCATTTAAAAATAAATGAAATGGGTAGGAAAACAAATATGCAGATGCTGAGAAGCTGGCCACACTGTTGACAAGCTCTGGGAATTCCCATTCAGCAGTTGGCTGGAATGCCAGATTTTGGGACTAGAAATACTAGCATCAGTCCTGAAGCTGACTTGGTTGTTTGCTGTGTTGGCATCCCTTTCAGAGAATAGATGCAGGAATATGGGCACAAGAGATACTACAGCTCAAGAGTTGCCATGGATATTATGAAAATGTGCCAGAAAATCATTAAACCTCAGTCCAGAAACACTGTGGATTTCCAGCCCTTCATCATAAGGCACAGATGTTCCCTTTGGGCTGAGCAAGGCTGTTACAGCAGATGGACCCCTCAGAATACAGCAGCAAGGGCTGCAGTGTTGCCTGCAGCCCAAAGGCATTGGTTGATTAATCTCATCCACTTCTTGAATGCCGTGGGACAAACTACTTTGCAGTGTTAGTCACAGAGAAGAAAATTCCATTTCCAGGACTTCTTGCACACTGTGTGTACACAAAGTAGTAAGATCTGGTGTGGTTTCCTCCAAACTCTGTAAAGAGGAGTGCTTAGTAGTTGTTGCAGTTGACATAGCTTGTGCCAAACAGCTTTCTTTAAGGGGAAACCTGGCCTCGTTTTCCTCTGACTTGACACCTCTCATGGAAATATTGTTCTTTGCCTCGTGAGATGGTGCCAGACAAATGGTTGCTTCCACCAGGCTTTTGAGACACATCCTTTGATGTATCACATCCTCTTAAGACACATATTTAATGATGATGTTGGTTACATTAATGGTATTGAACTCCTCAACCCCCATCACAAAGGATGTAGTATTTAACAGTAACAGACAAACCTTTGTTAAGGAGCCTGCAATTTCATGGGATTCTGCTGTTCCTGACATGCCTGAAATAATTTGAAATTGTTTACTTTTTGGTAGCAAAGTTTGCCTGGTCAGCAGTAGGGCTAAGGCAGTTGCAGAAGCATGATGTTGTACACCCATTGTTATGTTGTTGTTTTATACACCATTTGTGCTTGTGTACATGAGGCTAGGTTGCCTTGGGATTAAGAAAGCCATTTATGAGCTGAAACTGTCATTATTTGTAAATGAACTACAAGGGTAGTCAAAGCTGGCTTTCCTTTAGGCTTGGATTCACACGGATGCATAGATAAATGCATACATTTCTCTCCCTGTCTACAACTGCTAGGGTTCTTTAATCTGATTGCTGCTGTTCGTGTTGATTTTGCGCTGATGAAGCTTTGACGGGGTTGTCCTATTTTTACTTGGCTGGCACCCTGCCCTCACTATAGCAAATACTGACAGTACTTGTCAAGGACAACACTGGGAACTTCAGTTCCCTTAAGTGACCTGGTGGAGGAGGAAAGAAAAAAAAAAAAATCACATTGAATCCACCTTGGTAGATGGATGGATGGAGCATCTTGTGGGACATCCTGGGAATTCTAGAGATCTCCAATGAAGAATGCAAACCTGATCTCAGGTATTTTCTTATGAATCCTGGCAGTGTTTCATCTCTGTAGCACCAGCAGGCAGACACAAGTGCACACTGCTATTGCTGTCCTTATTAAACAAAGATTCATTTGCGTATTTGAATTCTTCTAACAAATACAAGTGGAGAGAGCAGTGTGTGGTATACATAATAATCACTGCAATGGGATTGGTGTTAGCAGCTTAACAAATTAGGGAGAAGCATATTGAGTTGATTCATGAGTTTGCTTCCCTGTACTACTTGAGCTATAGAGCACAGATAGTGTCCTTAGTCCCTATCCTTTTATCTTCACCCATGTTTTATCTGTGAAAATTTGTCATAACATTTTCTTGATAAATTAGCTTAAAGCATTCTTTTTTCTTACTAAATAGAGCCAACCTTGTAAAACCTATGTTATACCTACTTCCTTCATAGATTCAATTAGATTTTACTATTGATTTTTATTTGTAAGAAATAATAATAATTTTTGACTTTTTTCCTCCTTTTAGTACTGAACTTAACATTGCTTCATGTGTTGTACTGTCAAAATGGGCCTTTGGGAAACTAATTACTATTGCAGGTGAAGGGAGTTACGATAAATCTGATGAAAGCACAGTCTCTTTTTACATTTCCCAAATCTCCTTTAAGATGTAAGTATGCCTTGCAGCAGAAGCCAAACTTTATATATATATATATATATATATATTTTTTTTTTTTTCCCCCAAAGTTGGCCATGAAAACAAGAAAATATGCTGGCTAATTACACCCAGTGAGTTCTAATTTTATTTATTATGGTCCCAGGCTGGGATTGAAAAAGCAAACACTTAATATTGCATTTACCCCCATATAAATACCTGCAGTGCATTGCAGAAAAAATATCTCCACCCCCCGAAACCAACAAAAAAAGCAGCCAAAAAAAAACTACCTCGCAATTTGTTATCCATACTCTTCATTCTCTCTAGTATTCTTATTTTCAGTATGTAGTGTCTTCTCTGCAGAAATGACAATTATTATATAGTCCCAATTATTTTCTCTTTACAGAAAGTCCTCTTATGTTTTCCCTTTTTGGTTTTATAGCAACGAGTCAGATGCTTTCAGATCATATTCCTTGAATTCAGATGATGATCATACCTGAGATGAGTTAAAGACATAAGAGGGAATGTCATCTGTCCTTTTTTAAAATATTTCTCATTTTGGGTAAATCCCAAAGTAGATTTGAATATTACTCACCTGCATCTCTGTCATCAGCCAAAACAAAGCATTTAAACAGCACATCTTCAGGTGCTGGAATACCTGGATCTGTTTCTAGAATTGTTCCAATAAAGCTACATATAGGAGAGGCTGTCCTGCCTACTTATGAGGATCTGATGGTCCAGGTTAAGACCAACTGCAGAAAGCAGCAAGCCAGGCCCATGAGGGGTGCACTGCTCTATAGAAATATTGTGTTTCATGGAAAAATAAAGACGGGTCCTTCAGATTAATCTGTCACACTCACATCACTGCATCTGAATTGGAGACAGATAATATTTTAATTTAGTTTTGTTCTTTTCCAGATAAGTTTGGGTTTTTTCTGTGTTTTGGTGTGGTTTTGTTTTTTTTTTTTTTTGTTTGTTTGTTTGTTTGTTTGCTTTTGTTTTGTTTTGTTTTTCATGTGAAATATGAAAAGAGTGCTGAATTAAAATCTCATTTACCTGACGCCACTAGAGATCAAGAGCAGTGCTGATCTGGTCCTTTAAAATGTGTTTAGTAAATGCTCTAAGGCGTAACTACAACTACAAAACTCCTTCCTTATGACTGCAATGACTTGTACGTGTGGAGAGATGCTGGAGTTGGAGATAATTTTTGTCTTTGATACAGAGAGGTAGGACTTCCCAGTAGTGCTGGAGAGGGGCTTTGTCCCAAACCCCTGGGGAGAAGGAAGGCAGTTTGAAGGTTGGTAGGGGGCTAGTTAAGTGGCTTTTGGAATAGGACTTGAGTGTGGAATTGAGTTTCTGGGGCACCTGAATAGAGTTCACCCCCATTACTGCTCCTTTAGAATCAAAATTGATGGGATGAGCAACCCCATGGTAAGTTAAAGGCCAGTAGATACTGGGATGCATATAGGATATAATATCCTGTCCTTGTTTGTTTGATTTTTGCAGATGGCTTTTCTGCTTTTGCTTTGTAAAATTATGAATTCTAAATGGAACAGCTGTCTGTACAGGATGGTTTATTTGTTTCCCTTTTTTCATTCTCAGATTCATTTATATAAAATCCTTTTTGCTGATGCCAAGCCGAACTGTCAGCGCATTTACATCTATTAAAAATGTAGGTAGTCTAACAACAAAGCAATCAAACCTTTGAAAAATACCTTTATCTAAGGCATAGATAACAGGTTCTTTTCCCTTCACTCCTGCTGATCCCAGCACAACCTCCTCCTGTAGTTATGTCCCAGCCACATGCCTGAGGGCAACTGACATCAACATTCAGGTCTTCTAAATGTTCATCTCACAGGGCTAAACAATCGCAGAGTCCAAGAACCAAGGTGGCCAACAATGGAAATAATAATAAATTTTAAAAGTTCGGTCATTAATTTTTGCAAATCCTAGAAAGAAAAAAAAGCTGACTTTGTGACAAACTATTAAAGTGACAAAAAATGTCATGTTTTTCTTGAGATAATTTTAAAATCTATTCAGTGTGACAACATAAACAATTTCCAGCACAGAATAGAAAAAATGTCTTTGTCACGTTACTCTTGTTCCGTTTGTACTCCATGGCTTCTCATGACATAATTAATTTAGGGAGGAAATATACAGATGGTGTAAAAAAGAAAAACAATGGAGTATGCTACAACGTTTTTTTAGAAGCTGTTGTTCAGTTTTCTAAAGTTGTGAGAGGAGAGAGAAGTTGGGAGGTGTGGTGATGAGAAGCGAAGATCTACTCTTTTGCAGCCTGTCTTAATATTGGTTTTACTTACTCTTTCTCCATTCCTCCCTCTGATCTGGTTCTTTTCTCCCTTTAGTTAAGGACACCTAGCCCACCATTTTGCCACAAACATGTCTGTTTGTGGGGAAAATAAGAGTGGGATGTACTCCTGTGGTAGTTGCTTTTCTACTGCTCTGTGATCTGCATTTGTTTTCCCCTTGGTAGAAGCCTGAAGTCGTTACACATTGTCTGTGTAGTAGTAACATCCACGGTTTTCTCTTCAAAATGCTTGTATGGTCTCCCCTTGAACCTATTCCTTGTATCCAAAGTAATCTTTGGCAAAGCATTTCACGGATTTATGGCCCAGCAGTGAGGCAAAAACTCATGGTGTTGCAATTGGCTTCCATCTATCCAGTTCCATGAAAAGACACTGCCACAGAAATACCCTGAGTTTCATCATACATTCATACCTCCTATATGAAGTCATCCCTGTTAATTTATACTTTGTTAATTATACATGAAATAGCTACATGCTGAAATTAAATTAATTTGAGGTAATATTTAGGTAAATGCTTCCTTGATAGAAAAACTTCTAAATTTCATGTGTTTTCTGGTTATGGCATTGTTGAGTTTTAGGGACTTGGTGGTTGTCTGAAAATAAACATATTCACAGGCTTAATATTGAGAGTGTGTGTTCCTTTTTTCTTTCTCTCTCTGATAGATCTCTATTTCCCCCCCCTCTTCATTTAAGAAGAATAGAGAGTGGTGCAGGCAGGATGTGTTGTGCTGACTATAACAAAATCTGAGAGGTGCTTATTTAAATTACTGGGTTTATTTCCAGTCAAGTGTAACGTCAAATGTGTAGAACTCCTTCAGTCTTCCCACTCAAGTAATTTTGTCATTGTTATTTCTTCATCATTCCTATCAAAGGGCAAAATTTTGCCCTCTAATGACTATGCAGTTTGTCCTTTGAATTCAAAGGAAGCACACATACATTTTTGGAGGTGAATGTTTCATCTAAGGACAGTGAACACTTTTGTGCAGGCTCTGCATATTGCTCACTTAGATGGCTAAGGTGTGTGTTTTACAGCTTGGCTGAAGGAGGGAAAATTTTATTTGCTTCATTTATTTCTTTATAAGATTCATTCACCATGATATATTCTATGAATTAATCTGGAATCTGGAAGATCAGAGTCCCTGGTCTGTCACAAACTGTCTTAGGGAAATCATTAAATTTCAAAGTGTCTCATTTATGATTCTCGCAAAGATTGATTTGTTTGTTCGTTTCAATTGCAAATAGGTCAAGGGCTGCCTGCTGCAAGTTTTTGTTTATGAATCCTTCTGTTATCTTATTGAGATTTTGCTAAAAATGCTTAATACTACTAGAATGCAAATATTAATTGATATTTTAAATTATACGTATTTAAATCCTTCAACAAGAGGATCCAGGACAGTTAGCTAATGGAACAACCTATGATTTATCCTTGCCTTGATTAATTTTAATCATAGCTATTTCTTAATTTTGAGTTCTCTGACAATTAGGATAAATTTTGCTTCTCAGGAAGACACAACTGCTCAGCTAGGATAGGATTATGGTAATTATTAGAGCTGCTAAGAAATTTTGTTTCATAAGCTTTTAGAAGGATTAGTTATCTGACCAAAAACAAGATCGATGCGGTTGGTGCTAATTAAAGCAAATAGACTAAGGAATAAAAAAGGTTTAATTCTGAATTTATGAATATCATTAAAAGCCTACATGGCTAGTTCGACTTATGCTTTGTGCATTGTTTGGGGAAAAACAAGTGTCTGCATTTATAAGACAAGTAGAAATGAGAAGTGACCTTCAACTTTGTAAAGCCTTTGAAAGGAAACTCTTTTAAGGGAATAAATGCTGCTAAGCCTCTGATATGGGCCTTTGGCAAACCACAAATGACTAGTAATTAGCTCTACTGTACTGGGTTAATTAATAAAAGGTAGCTTAAAATAGGCAGAAAGCATATTTGTCCATTATACTGCTGATGTAAATTAGGATAATAACACAGTAGTGTTCTTTTTACCTCTCCAACGAACTTTATTAACATCAGATGTTTCTTTTTGTCAGCACCCCCGTGATGTGAATATAGCTACTGCTGTTGTGCAGGTGACATAAATGAATGTTTACTACTAAACAGAAGACAATATGCTGAGGGCAAGGGTAGGCACAACCAAAGTACAAATAACAGAACATCTGCTCTTACAGGCAAAATTCATATATATTACCATAGAGCTGTTGAGACTGCTGTGCTGCTCCCACAGCCTCTGGGACAAAGCTGTTGGGGAGCTACTAGTTCAGGGGAGCTGGCACAGTCTTGCTGAGCGTAACCAGCCCTGTTCGTGCCATCCTGTGGGATGCTCTTGCTTCCCCAACACTGACCCAAAGCCTCTAAATATCTCTTCACTGTTGCCAAGAGTAGGTGTAACAGCAGAGGGGCTGGGCTGTCACTCTAGCAGCAAGGTGTTAGGCTCTGTTAGATGACTTCCCAGCATATCATTAAAAGCCAAAATCTCATCCCTTCTTAGACTTTCTGCCCTGTAAAAGTGGGGCAAACCCAACAGTTTTGGCTGTCCCCTTTGTTTCTTTCTTATTTTAGAAACACAACACTGAAAAAGGCTCCCTGGTGCCCTGGAAAACCAGGCATGTACTTCCCAATCTCTTTTTTCCATTTTGTATTTGTGCCTAAAGTTAGCAGAAGCCGTAACAGATTTTTATAAGACCAATATATCTTATAGTTGTCTTAGCAGATGTTACATGTAGTTATAAATAACATACTTCTTGAATTCCATATGTGGCTAATATTTGAATAATGAAATAATGACTTTAATAACTAAGCATTAATAAAAATTAATCTTTCATATTTATATTTTATATTATCTCTATCATTTTATGTGTGATGGTATAAATAATGATCAAGTGAATCCGAGTTCTAGAACAAATCTCAGACTTGTACTTATACAGGTAAGTTTATGCATACATGCACATACTTGCATACAGCATATTGAGGATGAGGTTTGTCTGATAGGCCTCTATGTGCATAAACAGGTTTCTTTGGGTTGTCCATGTTTGGCAGTTCTCAGACTTGGAGTCAAGTAAGTTGATTAACACTTGGCTGGTGGGGCTTGGGAGACTCATGAAGATTATGGCTGTTAGTGACATACAGGTTTTTTGCTTGCACTCATGAAGTGCATTTTAGTTGTTGGGATTCTAGAAGAAACAGGCTGAAAGCCACAGTTAAGGACAATATGCACACTTGAATGCAAAAACACTTCCTAAGGGTAAGATGAACTACAATAAAATCATGTATTCAGCTGTTATTATACAAATCTAGGTAGACTCAGTGACTTCCCCACTAACACTACTGAAAGATGTGGGCCATAAAAATGGTTTTGAAGCTCAATTTACAGCAAAGCAAACCCTAATGGAGTGCTGGTGTGTATGATATAAATTGATTGCCTGCTTTCTATCCACCCACCCATCACAATTGAATCAGTGGTATAAACAAGTTACTCATTTTTCAAAAGTCAAACATACAGTGTAAAAGAGATTATCTAATATACAGTAAGGTATTAAAAGAAAAAAAAAGAAAATAAAAGAAAGAAAAGGCAAACAACAGAACAATCTCAATTTCCATTTAGGCTGGATTTACACCAATGTAGTTTAGATCATCATTTGCTTCTTGTCCTGGAGATTGAATTTATCTCCCACTGCGTTTGTTTCTGTTCAGTTCCCAAGCTGCATGCTGCTGTGTTTCTTTTTTTTTCAATAATTTCCCTCTCAATAATACTTTAGAGGCATACCAGCTAAAATGAGGAAAAGAAGAGAGAGTACAAAACTCGTAATTGAAGCATATTTTTCCTCCCACTTCTGAGATTTTCACGCTGTTTGTATTGCCACAAATGTAACTCAGCCTAATTTTGATAACAATGATGTCTGTTTAACTAGAGAGTGGGGGATTCTCCTTTGAAACAAAATTTCAGTAGCATTTTCACCTGTTACTCCTCCTTCTCTGTGCTCAGAAAATCTGTGACACTTTAATTGCTAACAAGTGGAGGACAATTGAAATGGTTTTTATTGAGAATGATCTTTACCTACTTGCTGCATACATTAAATGATGTTGTCTTCAGTGCTCTTATTTGAAGTCAATCATTGTTCAAAGGAGTAAAAACTAATTTCAGGTATTATACAGTGATTCAGCCATAGGAAACTCTTGCGTGAATGAGGAATTGAGACAGTCTTATAATTATTTTTTTCAGCACGCTATTTTACAGAGAAGTTTATAATTAATTGCATGGGTTTTTTTAAACTGTCTCTAATTAGATGTTTACCCAACTACTGTGAACATGGAGGAAAATGCACTCAGTCCTGGGCCACGTTTTACTGTGATTGTAATGGTACAGACTACATGGGAGCTACTTGTCATAACTGTAAGTAACCCCACTCTTTTCTACTACAGCTGATATGTCAAAGTGTACAAACTAGAGAGGAGCTTTGTGAGAGGTCATATTGTATTAAAGGATATAGCATGTCCTGAAATGATTTGAACAGGTCAAGAATTAAGCTGGGAATGCCACAGGAACCCCTTTGCAAATATGCATGTTTTTTGACAAGTATTTCAGAGAAAACAAAACCAGATTAACTAATTTTCCACTTTTTTTTTTTTCTTTCTCATGTTATACATTGATTTGAAGCATCTGAAATTCATTTATGTTGCATATACATTGTAGATACTTTTGTTATTAGACATTTAGTTGAATTTAGCTGGGCTGAGCTGGGTGATTTAATTGGGCCTGTATGTCAATTTTGGCACTATAAGATTCAGAGATTTTTAGATCATCTGAAAGTTCATGTTGCAAGAATGCAGTTTTCAACAGTTCACATTTTTTTTTGTTTTGCTGAACTATTATTTGGGCTGCTGCTATTAGCAAGGATACATTATCTGAAACAGTTGCAGTACATGAAGTATTCACCTACTGACATCCACAGCAAAAGGAATATTAAGGTGTTTTAAAGGTGATGGGGTTTATGTTTGTTTGTTTGTTTTTAAAGTATCAAACAGCAGAGGCACAGCATGCTGGGAATTCTAATAAAAATAGAGAGTGAAAAGGGAAACCAAAATAAAGCTTGTTAATACAGCTGACTAAAAGGGAATCAGTTGGAAAATGAAGGTAAACTCCTTGTTCTATCACAAGAAATAAATATTTTAAAAGAATGAGTAAGAATAACAATTCCAGGAATACAAATACAACCACTTCAGGTGTTTGATGAGCACTTGAACCACAGATAGGATGAGACTGGTGAGAGATGCATTTTTTTTTCCCTGTTAAGATAAAAAATAGAAGAGAAGAAAAGGTACTTAGTGGTTTGAAGCTGAGAATATGGGCAGCTGTACTGTAATTCTGGAAACTTCAATGGTCTACTAATTAACGGTGAAATCATTTGTGGTATAGAGTCTACAGCTGGCGGAAGAGAGGTCTATTCATAGCTTCATCACCTGAACTCTATATTATAAGGACAAAGAAACTCAGGATTTGATGCCGAAATCATGCCAAGCTATATGAAGGATGGGAAGAAAAATGTTGAGTTTATAGTTCTGAAAAGAGGGTTTACATTTTTGTCCAATGTTTTTGTTGTTCCGAAAGGCATCAACCCTCTTCAAAACCTCCAAACCCAGCCCAGAGTATATGCAGTGACCGAGGCTGTAGCAGAGTATTTATACCAAGTGACGGCCGGTACAAAACTAGGTGGACGAATCATTTGGATGGAAGGGAGAAGCTCTGTGGGGAAGGAAGGGGCCTGTTGCTATTGACAATCAAAGGTGATTAGGGATGCTAACCTCTAGGCTACATCTGCACCATCATATTAGCTCAGGCCCTGAGGCTCACAATGTCTGTGCCAGCTCAGTGTGGCTTGTGTCTGACACCAGCTCATTACTGCAGAGGACTGGTTCATGACTAGTTTTACCCACAGACATTTGCATGGAGCTAGTGAAGCCTCCCACTTCTGTGAACTCATGTCTGCCCTCTCAAAGGCACATATGTAGCTGCACTTAGTTAAGGTTCACTGATGTAAATACAACTGTGAAAAGTTTCTCAGGAAGATCTTGTGTTAAGACTTTGCAGTAGATCAAGCTGTGCACACGTGATGTACAGCTATTCAGCTGCTCAGCTTATTTACAGCCATATTATCAACAGCTAATTTGATTCCAGCTAGACTATGGTGCCAGCTGTCCTGTAAACCAAGCAATGTTCATAAACAGCCACATGAGTCTGGAAAATTCATGTGCTTAAAATGTGCCATGACATCATTTCAGAGCCAGTGGGCAAATGCAGACTGTTGATAAGAAATCTGCAGAACAAGAGACATTATCACTTTCAACTGACAGTGGTTGGTGTACAGGAGTACCTTGTAGTAGGTGAATGAAAGCTGCAGATCTGACCACAGCATTACTCCAGAATATCCTCCATGTACAGTCAACTTCTCCAATCATGTAGTTCAGTGTAGTTGTAGCCAAGTGAAACATCTAATTTCTTAAGTTTTGAAACATTATCTCAACAGTTTTTGATTTTTTACTAGAACACTGAGGCTGACAGGCCTGAAATTGAACTTGTACCACTTTGGAGAGGCTATTTCTTTTATTAAACTGCACTTCAGACCCAAGTCCATGCAGCAATTCTGGAAAGATTTAACTGGCAATCGGATGCAAGTCACACAGTGTGAATAGTTTTGCTGCCAACTGGATTTCTTTTCTGTCTGAACTGCATCAGGGCGGGGTTGTTTTTTTTCTCATTTTGGCGTGGTGTTGGTAAGAGATGGGGACCACTGGTTGAACAATGTAAAAAGACTCATCCCTTGCCGTGCTTTCAGGAAAAACTTCATGACATGCATCTGCAAAACAGAATGAATTGATTTATGTTTTACCAGCTCAGACTGGCAGACCTCACCATTTTAAGAACTGAGATCTGAAGATACATTGTCCCTAACTTACTGTCCTCATTTGTAAAGTATCAAAACACATTTTGCGGTTGATACGTAGGAAACATTTGTTTTCTTTCAAATATTCATAGGCCACACTGGATCCCACAATGAGGAACAGCTAAAGTTACAGACTATCCCAGCTCCAAAGAGTTGCATTTAAGTTTTTGAGGGATAAAAACACACTGGTGCAGGTGATGGAGTACCCAAAACTCTACATCAGCATCATAGGTGGCAGTTTCAGTCCATGAGGTACAGAATTATTGCTAGGCTTTCTTGTAGGCAAAAAGGCATAAGGTAGAGGTTTAAAAGAAGAAAAAATTGAATGCTTTCAGGCCTGAAGGAGTGACATGAGAGAAAGCAGTAAAGTGCTTGTTTGAAAAATACAAGGCTATGACCAGAGGAGTTTGACATTTTTGACAGGGCAAATGCCAGTCATGACAAATAGATTGATTGGAAATATGGCATGAAAAGCAGAGATAAATAGTTTGTGTTTTATGCAACAGAGGGGAAGCAGACAGCTGCAATGCAGAACAGTAAGTTGACAGAAGACACAGCTGGGACAGTGTTTGCATGACCGCATCAGATACGTGGGACAAGATTGTGTCTGTCATGACTGAAAATAGGTGTAGTTGAAATTCAAGATGTGTGGATGAAGCAAAAGTAGAAGTCTCAAGATACGTATAAAGAACTAGCTGGATTTAGACATTACCTTAACATAATCTCCCTAAAGGCAGTCATGAGCTTTGTTGTGCCTTAGTTTCTCCAACTCCGTTGGGAATAAGATCCATTTGCGGGTATATTAGATGTGTGATCTGTATCGTTTACTGAAATGGTATGGATTCTTTCATTTGAAAACACTGCTTACCTGCTACTGAGGTGATCTGTAGCTAAGACAGTGCTTTTAGGATACAATCTTATTTCAAGTCTGTAAAATGCATGGTTTTGCTTTCTGGGTTACCTTTTAAATGTGTTTCACACAGCTTGTATATAAATAGGATTGGAAGATTAGGTCAACTGAAGCCTTTTTAAGGACAGATACTTTCCCTCTTTCTGCAGTGTCTTGAGCAGCCTACTGATCCATCAGGTACTGGAGTAGTCTGACATAATCCAGATAGGTAGGAGAAGATCCTTTATGTAATCACATATGTGAACCATAGCAAAACAGATAATAAGGTAATGTTTGTTTTCTGTTTTCCTCTTTTAGATTGAAACACTGATATTAGTACACAGGTTGGGAAAAAGGCCTGGGTGGGATTCAGCTCATCTATTTTTTGCTCTCTGATACTGTGACATATCAGCTATGATAGTGGTCTGCTCTTTCTATATATGTATATATAACAGAGTGTGAGCTGTTTTCAGAACTCAGTGAATCTCACTGTGGGATAAGGTCTCCATGTTAAGTTCATGGGCCACCTCTGAAACATGACAGTGTCTGTCATCTATAGAGGAAGGTTGTCTTAATATAGAGACATACAGTAGGCAACTGAAGATAAATTGGAATTAGAGATGTATATCGAGAGGGAGAGGAATTAGAGGTGTATATATATACAAAATATTTTTAGTTGAAAGATCATAGTTTAAAACCTGCATAGTCATCTGTCTCATACTATCAGTTCTCCTTGTAATTGTCATTTGATAGTGAAAGGAGTAGATCAGTGTAAAATGATCATGAGATACAGAATGTTATAACTTTATTGCAAGGTAATGATTAGTAATCTCTTTCTATGACTTTTGTTATTCCCTTAAAAAGCCTCATCTTCCCCTTCTGTATTTCTGTTATTTTTATACGTGACAGTTTTCAGACGGCCTTTAGTCTTAGGTGTATTTTTTTATTATAAAGAGTGCGGAACATTGATACAGAAGATGATGAGAAATATAAAATAATGGTTTTATTCTTCATGTTCTAGGGATGTCAACATGTCCTAAAGCTTTGCAAGGTGATAATTAACAGAATGTAATTTAATTCTGGATATTTACTTTGGTGTGTGATCTGTCTTGCACATACAGGCATGTGTAAGGTTGACCTAGGTAATTGCTAGAGGAAAGATCCATCCAATAATGGAAATGTCACATAGACGTTGATATGAAATAAACTTAACATAATGTCAGGCTTTGAAAATGTCTTTTTTAATATTAATATGCTTACCGCATATATAATTTTTAATCTGAAAAGCTTAATATAGCTTCAGCCAGAATGTTAGCAGTACTGGAGCTACATCTTAAAGAGGCAGTCATGGATATGGTAATTTTCCCACGTTCCAAGGCAGGGAGATGCATACACAGTTTGCTGGCTGGGCAAATGAGTTTCAGAGAGTTTTGGTTTGTAGATGACTAATGGTGAGTCTGGTCATGTAATCTGCATGTTCTGAGTAACCAGTTTTCCTGTCTGAAATGCTTGGAATAAGTTTTTCCATGTATATTTAAACATGTTGGTGTTCTTCGACTAAACAAAACACATTTAATATTCATATCAAGCCTTTAGTACTGTACTTGGTGTTCCTGCATATTTTTGTTCACACTATGCTTCTGGCATATGAATTTTCATTGTTTATTTTATAAGTTACTGTCTTATTAATGCTTTGCCTTCAGTTTGTGCATCTGTGAATTATATATCTGCATTTCTCAGTGGTGTTCATTTAAAAAAAAATGTTTTGTTTTTTTTTTTTTCATTTTCCTGATGTTTCCTTATAAATAACAGAGAAAATATTCCACTTTGGGACTTCACTGCAGAACCAAGCATGCAGGGGTTATCTCAATCCCTTTTGAAGCCTGCCTGTGTCAGGTTTGGCCACCACCACAGGGACACCAGTATGTTCAGGAGCACAGCTGAAATACCACGCTTTGCGCAGAGTCCTTCAAGTCTTTTATTCCTCCTTTAACTCCAGCACTTCTCTTAGAATGGTGGGGGTCTCCCTGACCACTTTCTTGCAGCAGCAGGACTTGCTGGTCACCCTGCACTGCCCAGGGCCCATTGGGGTCCGACTGACACAGCCACCTTCAAACCTCAGTGGGGAAGTAACAGGGGAGGATGGGCTGACATGGCCTTTCATACCTTGACTGCAGAAAGCCTTAGCTTGAATTGTAGGAAATTGTCTAATCCCCAAGTGTAATGGAAAGATCTCTCCTGAACATCCATTTAGGTGACACTGTAGTAAAAGTAATTGTAAAGTTATCTATTGAAATAACGCATTCTTTATCATATGAGTAAATAAGTATTTTAAAAAAGGAAAATAAGCCATCTGTCATCCAGGCACACCACTACAAAGACTGCATTAGTCTGTCAACAGTAGAGCTGTCAAAATCCAGTTTTTGAGAGTACAGATTTCGTTTTCTGGCATATAACAAGACAGTGGTATTGTAAGGGTGAGAATGATGATCATTCCCAGAGTTCATTGCCTGTACTAATCCCTCTGCTGTTGGAATGAGAAGAAAAAACCTCCCATTGCATGTTGCTTTGTTTGTTATTTAGAAAAATCCTGGACTCATTACTCTGAGTCTGCAAGAACAAATCTGTCAGGCCTGAGGTACACAAGCAGAGGGTGAAACAGTCATCTCCAATCTGCTTCCAGGAGCAATGAGCATTTTGGTGAGAACGCTTAATTCAGTCTGTGTCAGCATTTGTGTGTATCAAATTGTTCAAGGTCAGTACAGGGCTGGTTGCAGATCCTAGTAGAATCCCAGCTCTTGCTGGCATTTCCAGTCTAACCAGTTTTCTACACAAGTTTTCACTTCAGAATACAATGATAATAATTATTATAGGGGTTATTTTTACTCTTAGCATTTAAGGCGCAAAGAATTGAAAAGCAATGAAATAAATTTCAAATGATGTGGCACTAAGTATTCTGCCGACAATATTTACATAACTGTGGAATTGTTAGAGGTAGTAAAAGCAACACGCATTTTGATGCTATGTTTTAGCTGGCAAGAGAACAGTGTCAGCATCTCCAAATGAAATGAAGAATTGAAGTTCTTTAGATCTCTTTAATATATTTTATCTATTATATCACCATAAAATGTTATTTACCTCTGAGAAACTGAAAATTATCAGCTACTTTTATTAGATTATGAGAATCCCATCTAGAAACAGCAATATTACAGGATTCATTTTGGTAATCATAACTAGTACATTCAAGTTCTGAATCTCCAGCTCAGAGTATTTGCAATGAAATATATGTGATTAATTTCCAAAGTAATTGATACAGTAGGAAAGAAATATTGGAAATATTGGGAATTTTAAGGTTTACTTTGAATTAATTTTATTTTTTTGGGGAAAGTTGTCTTTGTGTCCAATAAATTTGAAAAGGACAGAGTGCTCTGATAAAAACAAACCCACCCCCCTTCCCCCCAAAAAAAAAAACAAACCAAAACAAAACTTTTAGTTTATGCTCTTGGTTGTATCTATGCCAGTAACGTACTGCTGGGTGGAGGAAAGAGAGGTTTACCACGTGTGGTCTTCCAGTAGTAACACTATTTTAAATATGGGTAAGGGGTGCACTCCACTGCATGAATAACATGTTCATTCATCCATCAAAGAGAGGGGACTTTAAATATATTACTCCCTGTGGATCATTTGCAGAATCTCCAGTCTTTTTTTTTTCCTTTTTTTTTCTCCTTTTTTTTTTTTTCCCCATTGAAATAGAACTGGAGGTGAAATACGAAATTAAAGTGGTCTGAGAGAGAGGAAAGGTTTTGTAAGTTAGGAATGTGGGGGCAAAGGAAACAGAGTTGTAAAGTACGCAGGAAAACTGAGGCCAGCTAAAGCCTTACCTGCCAGGGAGCAATGAAACAATAAGCGTATGCTTAGTGAAGGCTGTCATGGAGACTGCAGGTCAACTAGTTCAGGCAAAAGTAAGACTGGAAGCCAAATGTCGATATAGTAACAGTCAGTGAAAAACTGAATAAAAAGACGTTTTATTGGAAAACGTTGGAAGTTTGACCTGGCAAATGTTTGTGCTCAGCCATGTCCTGTTAAAGATTCCAGCTAAGGTAGGGATACAATCTCTTTTGGGTTAAGGACTGTAATTAAAATAGTTCGATTAGCAGGTTCAAGATACTTCAGAGCAATGAACAGTGACGAAATTGCTCATATTTAAAACTTGTCAGGAACTTGCAGTGCAATCAAGGCTGAAGGTTCAATTGCAGAGCCAAGCTAAGAGGGACCCCAGCCTGTTGGACCTGACTACAGGGTGCAGGGAGCTGCTGCATCTGCTCTGGCTGACCAGCTGTAAGGTTCTCAATGGAGGGATCAGAAAATTTAATTCTGTAGTTGATTTTACACAAAAGGTCAAAATAGATTATTATAACGACATTAAAATCTCTTACTGCCCTTCTGGCATTGAAGTCTGAATCACGGATCTACAGCTTGATCCTTGATCAATCACAGTGCATATTTATAGTTTTGCTAGGATGTTTCTCTAGGGATGTAGTATGTGTGGCTCAAAAAAATACGCGGTATGTATGTTTCAGATCCATAATTTTAGTTTTTGAACTTTTGAATCTTTATATCCCAGGAGATACGAGAACAAGTGGAATTGGGTGATGTTGACCTGACTGGGGATAAAGTGTTTGTTTTATAAATGCTCATCAAAGTTTGACAAAACATTTCTGAAGCACCTGGGAAGATGAGAAGTGAGAACTAATGGAAAAGATCGCCATTATGATCAGTCAGTAAAGCTGTTTTCAAAATGAATGCTCTGATGGGTTGAGTTGTTGATCTGAAAAAGCTAGTGTAATTTGAGATACTTAAGACAGAAAGAGATACCTGAGGGAGAAATTCGGTATATGGGTTTCACAGAGGTTTATAAGGGGTTGGGAGATAGAAATCTTGAACTCTGTCAGTATTGTGCCTGCCTGAACACCATCAGCACAGCTCATCCTAGCAGGTACACAAACACACATACAGTACTTAAGGCAGCAGCTTTTGGTATGAAGAATGAGCTCTCAGGCTGCAACAGTTTCAATAGCGAGCTTTGGGACAATTTTAAATTTCTTCATGAAACACAGCAGCAGCTTTTAAAAAAAATCCTTAAAGATCACTGCAAGAATGTCAGCACAGGGGCCAGTGTTACAGCTTATAAGTGATTCTGGGGGTAAAAAAAAATATATATATATATCTATATATATACATTTATATGCATATTTCTTGCTTTGTCTTCTGTTACCAGCAATAGCCCATCAGCCAAACTAAGATGTCTTCTACACTTTGGTTTTTGCCTTTTGCTGTAGTTTAACCTAATGCAATTACCTGTGGTACCCAACTGTGAGATCCAAGCCATACTTGCAAGGGGGTAACATGGGTTCATGTGCGCTGCTGACATCCCTGTACGTCAAGCACTCGCATAATGCAACTCTGTGAAGCAAAGAGCTTCCTCCTTGCTGCCTGTGGGGACTCAGTGGCAGGAACTGCAGTGCTATTGCTGCATGGCAGCTCAGCTTGTTCCCAAAAGGGCCTGAGGGAAACGCAGCAGGCGCTGAAAGTCATAAACTGTGATTTTCAGTGGTTCTGGCTCAGTGAATCAAATGTTGCTGGAAACTGTCATTTTTAATTCAATGGCTGGTATAAGTCAAAATTAGTCCAAAAAAAAGTATAGGAGGTTTAGAGAAGGAAAACTGATCTTGCTTTTTTGAGACAAACGACAACTTAGAGCTTTCATTTTTTAAATTATATTTTCAAAAATTGTTTGATTAAACATCTTAACAAAAAAAACAATCTTTGCGTGAGCAACCCATAAAGAACATAATTTTTGCTCAACATTTTAAAATGTGAAAAAAAAGAAAACTACAAACGACTTGGACTGAAAGTGTAAACACTACTAAGATGTTTCACAGAAAGGAACAAGATCACTATTTTTTGTTTGTTTTTATTTAAAAATAATGCTTGAAAATTGTTTGACAGATTCTACTCCTAATAAACTAATGAATATGTCTCCTTTATTAAAAAGGTGTAATTACTGCAAATGTTGTTTGACATTAAAATGTACACATTTGTGTCAATGGTTCCATGGTTACACTTGGGGGTTGCTTTTTGAATGTGAGGCCCTATTACATGCATAAATGGTTGATGACTCTTTAATGACAACTACAATAATGGTTTTCTACTGTTCCCAAAACAACCACATCTCCATCTATATCAGGGAATCTGGGCACAAAATGGAACATAAATCTGAAGGCAGTTTTCAAACTAAGGGTATTAACAGTCACACACAGCTGACTGTTTGCCTGGTTTTTACTTTTGTATGATATTTCTGATTGCACAAAGAGAAGAATGACTGCAAAGACATCTTGTCTTTCATTAAACCATAAAGACAGCTTCACGTTGTTGTCACTGGAGTAATGGGGCCTTTTTTCATCAAATGGAATTGCATAACTTTATTCTGAAATTGACTCAGCCTGTAAAAACACAGAGCAGAGCTTGGAACGGATGGTGCACTTGAAATGTCTGTGGGGGCATCTGCCAGTGACTGGAAAACAAATACCATTTTTTCCTTGATACATTATACAGCATAAAATAGCAAAACAGTGAACTAAAAGCAATGACCCATCTAGACTAGAAGTATTCAGTACCAAATACTTAAGATACTGGCATGTGAAACTTTCAGCATGCAGCTACAAAATAAACTGTCCACCAAAACAGCTTGCCTCTAAGTCATGATGGTTGGAATATGTTTTACATGCTAGAGCCCAAGGTTTATAGTCTTTTCCCACTTCTTCTGCCACTCCCTAGTATTTACAGCTGGAATTCTCATAGAACCAAAAGGAAAACATACCAGGATGGATTTTCTTTGGGCAGACATAACTGTAGTTTCACTGAAGCTTGTGCATCCTTCCATATGCCAGTCGAGCACACCTAGCCCGATCTCTAGCTGTGTACAGCCTTTTTTTTTCCAAGGTTGCAATGAGAAAGCAGCCTTCTGAAGGTGAGTTAAATCATCTCTGCATCTGCCCACATACTAACTTAACATTTTTACTTGTTAATTTTAAAAAAGTATATTTGGCCTCTGGCCAAAATTACAGTCAAGAAGAAGCAAAACACTTAGGAAGAAAAAGTTTATGCTGAAGAATGAGTTTCTATCTATGCCAGTTCACTGGCAACATATTACTTTTATGTCTCTACCCCTTGCACCATCCTTTGTGTTCAAAAATACTCAGCAAACAATTCATGGGAAACAATTGGCATATTCCCTAATGAGGCAAGATAAAGTGGCCTGTAATGATGATGACAGCAAATTCACTAAGTGAACTGCAGTTTGAGAACTTTGCAAATTGATCAAACTATGATTCCTTTATTGCTTACTTAATTGACTGACACAGTCTCTCTCCTGACCCTCCACATCCCTGTTGCTTTTGTCAGCACTTTGATGACTGAGGGACTCTGTTAGCCCCATAGGTTGTGAATAGTGGAAGAATAGGTTCTGGTTTGGGGATTTTATCTTATCTGCATTTAATATGTACTCTTGGCCAGCTATCAGAGGGGAAATTTAGAGATCTTCTTGACTCCTACAGTTCTTTCTACATCAGGCTAATGACTGTCAGGAAAAAGCTTTCTTAATTCCGTTTATCATAGGACAGATACTAATTAAAGTACTGTCTCACCAGGTGCTGAGTACCTTAAGCAGCTGCTTAACTCCAACAAGGGTAATGCTGTGCATATTTAGCACTTAGTGATGTTCTGCCTGCTAAAGATGTGTGGTCAGGAAAGAAATGTAAAAGGGGAAAGCATATTTTGCTGAGTGGTACAAGTGGTTAGACTCTTAATTTATAGCCAGTTTGGGATTTGAGCCTTTAGAGCTGTGATTCTATTGTTAGCAGAAGTGAAGAAATGTATAAATTTCATGAAAATCTGAGTGATTAACTGTCTCATAACATTCTTCAGAATAATAGAAAAGGCTACTTCAGGCTGACCATTTAAACCTTTCTGAAATATGTTTCATTAGAGAAACTACTTTTAGAGAGTGAGGGAAAAGGAGGGATGTGAGTCTGTGTGTGCACAGGAGTGGGAATGAGGAACTTTTCCTGCTGGAGCAGAGTGACTGCTGCTTTCTGCAGGAGAGGCTGGGACTGCGTTCCACGAGTGATGAGGAAGCGCTTTCCCTACACTCGATCTGAACATCTCCTGAGTCCCTTCCAGATGAGCTTTGCAGTTGTATTTACGGCATCAACATGACAGGTATTATGCCATAACAAGTTTAATTGTATTGCTTTGTTGCCTGAAGAGTTGAGGCAGCCTGGAAAAAAGATTTGCAGTGGTGAACAAATGGGTTATTCACAAGTTCCCCCGAATACCTCCAAATCTGTGTAAGCCTAGTGTTCGCTGTATAATGGTGTATCCATGTGCAAATAAGAATTAAATGTGCTCTTGAAATGATGAGATAAAAAAAGATTTGACCTCACAGTAACCCAAGTTGATGCCCAAATATATTTGTGTGTTCTGCTACTGGTAACGCTCAAAAGCTTGCTTTAAAGATTAGAGGCAATTCGGTTTGCTTGCTTTCCTGTTACTGTGTCTTCCAAATAACTCCATCACATAGGAGGAATGAAGGATACCTTGATTTATCTGTTAAATCAGTCTGTGTTTTTTAATGTACTTGCTGACAATTAGCTGAACAGTCATAAGCTGTTACAGAGAATAATCTTATCAGTATAATCAGGTAAGTGCTGTGTGGAAAAAGATCAGTCCTCCTGCAATGAGATTTAAGGTTACTGTTGTTCAAGATCCAAGATCATGCATGTGACTTTTTGATATCTCATAACTGCCTCTGTGGACACGTTTTCTCTTTGCCCCACGTGAAGGTACGATGTCTTGCCCAAAAACATGCCTCAAATACAAGTAATTGCACTAACCTGTGGGAGTTTTTCCTCCTGTTCTTGCTTTTGGTGACCTGCTGTGCTTGTTTTATTAACCACTAGCATTTTCATTGGCACTAATCCTCTAAAAGGAAAATATTGATAAGCAGAGAGGAAGAGTGGATTGTATTAAAAAAAAAGGTCTAAAGCATAAAGTTATCACTCAGGATGGGAGACCAAATCTGGCCTTGAGCTTTTCGTCTAGAGGGCAATAACTTGTTTTCACTTGGGTAGCAGTAATCAGAAGTGAGCCAACCACGTATGTTATAACAATGATTGAAGCCATAGTCACATGTAAAATGCATCTGTCTGTTTATTTCTTGTTTGTGATATAACTGCTCTGTCTATTTTAAAGCTATCTATGAACGATCTTGTGAGGCTTACCGACACCAAGGGAGGACATCAGGTTTCTTCTACATTGATTCTGATGGAAGTGGACCACTTGGACCTCTCCGAGTTTTTTGCAATATAACAGGTAATGACCTAACCTTGTCTTTAGTGCTTTATGTTGGCTTTAATATTACTGCCATGTCTATCATTGTACTGCTAAGAAGACCTCACAGTCATAGGTCTCTCAGTAGCTGGCAAAAAGCAAAGAACTGGTAGTAACTGTGGTTCTCTACTCTGAGGTGTTTCCTTAAAGAGGATACATGTAGAAGTGATTTTTAAAATAAGTTTGAAGGACTCACCTTGTACTGCTGTGAAGTGGTATTTACAGTGGTATTTGCACCTTATAAAGGGCACTGCAGATGTATTTTTCATAATATCATAAGTTTTAGTAATATTTGTGGGATTTTTTTTTTTACTAAAGAGGTAGAAACTTAGAACTCAACCCTTCTTTTGTAACCAAGTGGCTTCTCTGTTTTACTGGAACTCTGTCTCGGAATTATTATTAAACTCCTTGTACTGAGCGAGCTGTAAATCCTTCCAGTCTAACTAAGCAGGAATATCTCCCCTCATATGAATGTGCTGCCTTGGAAGTTCCAGAGAATTGAAACCCTGGTTGCCTTGGGTATCTGTATGGAGGAGAGGGCATCACGGTCTGAGGAGGAGGGACACCAGAGGGATATCAAAGACACAGTGGAGCAAGAGCCTGGCAAGGTGACTTATTAGTTGAGATGCCTCCATGTCACAGTTCTGTAACTTCAAAATAAAAAGTGTTTCAGATGAATATACCTGTCTGGCAAATTCTCCCCTTAAGTATCATGTAAGGATATGAGAAAATATTACATAGCCCATATTGTGGATTGGGGCAGATGTTATAGCCTCCTTTCTTTTTATTTTTGAAATGGAGAGGAAATTTCCTGGACTGTCTCCTGCTCAAAATTTTTTTGCTTCTTGTGGCCAGGTGTGGATGAAAGAATATTTTATTACCCCTTCTAAATGGCTAATTTTGCTTGAACTACTTTGCCACATATCACCTCCACACTCAGTCCTGAAAACTAAGGACACAGGATATTCATATTTTATCCATAATCTCCTTGTACTTAAAGTGTTTCAAATTAAATTTTCATTTTTATTTAATTGGGCAGTCATTATGTTAATTAAATGTACACCAGTTAATTATTAAGTATGTTTTTATTCAAGTGTAACAAATATTTAATAAGATGTGCCTCCTTCTCTGTTGGTGAACCTCATAAGAATTGAAACGGTTTTACCTTTCTGTCTAAATATCCTTCCCTGGTCTCAGTTATGGGAAATGCGCTCATTTTTATTTTTATTATATAAATATCTGTGATCAAAACATTGTCAGTGCTTTTTATCTCTGCTGAAGTAGTAGGATTTTTGACAAACTCCTTGCAGAAAGCATCTGCTTTCCTCAAATAAATTTTATTTGGCAGAAATCCAGAAGGCATATACCTGATTTTCTCTTTATCTGTAATGAACTTGCTGACATTCTTATTTTATTTTCATTACGAGAAAGGAGGAGGTGGGAAAGACTGACAGAACCACCTAGCCTGGAAAATTTTTTTTCATATTTTTTCTTTTCTCCTAGATGTCTCATTTGAGACAAGAGAAGGTCATTTGTCACAAGCATCTCTGTTATTCTTATTGCATAAAGGAGGACTGAGACACAGAAATAAATTACTATTTTATAGTTGTCCAGAGAGTTTGAGGTACAATTGGGTTATGCTTCTGTATCATCTAACTACGGTTTGGATGCCTTAATCACAAGAGCTTCTCTTCTCTCTGTGAACATACTTTATCATTATTCTGATAATAATCATGTTTGTAGTAATAGATTAAGTGTGAAGTACAGAGAAAATAGCTCAATTTTATGTATTCAGATGTGGATTGTTACTCCTCTCAGGTAATGCTTCTGCATAGTTTTCTGAAAGTATCAATATTCAGGGAAAGTCAAAAAAAGAAAATTCTATTTTGGAAAGGAAAAGAGACAAAAATGTCAAAATTATTGTTCAGTGACATCCATACCACACCTCCTCTGAATGGAAAAATGTAGACAGTAAGCAGCATGGATGATATGCACATATGGGGAGACTAAATAAATTGAAAAACTATGGGAACTATCACAGAAATGCGCTGAGATCATATGTGGCACAAAGAAAGCAAACAGGGATTGATTTTTTTCCATTTAATAGGAACTAAGGGACAGCAAAGTATTAGCAAGATTTGGCTGTGGTAGTTTTTTGTTTGTTTTCTTTTTCCTAATGCAATGAAGAATCCAACTTGAAACTTATTACCACAAGACAAGAAGGAGGCAAATGTATCAACAGAGAGAAAAAAAGATACCCTAGAAAAAGACCTAGTCTTGTCTCATAAATTCATAACATGCAATTAAATGTGGAGGTTTAGTTGCAGCTCTCAGCTTAGACAGCTGTGAGACAAAGCTCACTGTGAAAAGGGAATGAGTTTCAGGAAAATCTTTTACCTTCCCTCGCTTCCTTGGGTGTCTGTTTGCCCTCAAAAGCAGAGGCAGGTTCCTGGGCTAAATGAAGCTTGGCTTTTACTCACTCTGGCAGTTCTTTTTTTTGTATACAGTTCAAGAAGACATAATCTTTTTATGCCCAAAACATGTTCAGGTTGAAGAATTTGGAGGCAAAATGGAAAATGCAGAGAAATTACTCATTTAGTGCTTTTAAAAGTAGAGGTGTAGTGAGCTAACGACTTCTGGGAATTACAGCGCCTTGAATCTTTGAAGGATGAATTCAAAGAAGGAATCAGATCATCAGAAATTAACAGCATCATTGCATTTAGAAAGCAGTGTTTTCCTTAATGTTCAGTTACATTTGTTTAAAATTGTTTCTAATTTTTACCTGTTTAGTTGGATAGGGATCTTGTTTGTAGCCAGTTATAAACCAAGGCAGATTAACAGCAGCTTTGTCACATATTGATGTCTGATCACAGGCATCCAAAATGTGATGTGGGTATGGGAAGTATCAACATTACAAGTTAATTTGTTGTGTCTATGGTCCCAGTGATCTCTCTGCAGCCTGTCAACTTTAACAGTCCACTGCTGAATAAAAATTCTGAAGAAAGCAGGAAATTGTGATTGTGTGTGTTGAGAGGGAATTGGGAAATCATACAAACACAAAGGAGGAGACAGAAATAAGGGAAGGGAAATTTTACAGGGAGAAAATAAGATGAAGAAAGTATTAAAAAATAAAAAGCCAATTTTCAGCCTGGCAAGAAATGTAACAGTAGAATGTCACAGGATATCTGCTGATACCAGAGTTGGTAAATGTATTTATTAATTGTCTGGAGAAGTGGCTGAAAAAGCAAGGTGACAAAAATTGTAGATGACATCCTATTATTTAAGTTGGTCAAGAAGCAGGAAGAGTGTGTGAAGCATTTCAGAAGGATTTCATGTTGAAGGTTGTTTATTTCTTGTAAAAGTAAAATATGTTGTTGAAATAGGAGATTGTCAGGAATAGTAATGTACCTAATTAAAGGCATAGAAAAGTATCTGTACAGAGAGGTTACAACTAAATATTCCAGGGCTATTTAGATTGGGAAGACCCAAAGTGAATGGACCTCATTGACAGAATTGACATTCCTTTACATTTTCTTACGATAGGAGTAAAGAGACAGTTCAATGACGGTAACAAACTCAAAACTACTATAAAAAAAAAAAAAAAAAGACAGCATCTTATTAACATAATGTTTTCTTCACCTTATATGCTTGTTGTACACAAAGAAAACTCACTTTCACAGGAAAATTCACCAATTGTAAGAAACAATGAAGAATCCATACTAAATATGAGGGAAGTGAACTGGTCTTATGTGCCTGATTGTAAATAGTTGGATGCTGTGAGACACCATGAGGATTTGTGTGGGTCCATGCAGGGCTTCTGAGTTTGGAATGGTTGTGTTCAGCATCACAGGAACACAGCTAGTCTGTTTCCAGGGCTGTCTGCATGGGAATGTGAACTAGTTCTGCTTGCTTTACCTGGGTTCTCCATCATCCGTGGTACTCTACACCCACACTTTTTTTTTTGCATAAAGTACAGAGAATAAATCCTGTTGTGCTTTGGGGCAATGAACAACCACCATCACTGGGAAAGAAATTTTTTCTGTAGGCTGGTTGTTTGATAAATAGCTCAGTTGAATTAATCTTCACTTCCCACTGAAGTGACTGTTAACAATCAATATAGAAAATGGCTAATGGACCCCCTGAACATTTAGTCTGGTAGTATTTCCAACATTGTGAAGCTTATTCTTTTTTTCTTGTTGCTTAGAAATCTATTGATCTGTCTTCAGTACTACTTAAATACTAATAATCATATTCTCCAGTGCAAAGTCTATAGGCATGTGATCCACACCCATGTACTTGTTTTGCTGCCCTGTATGGAAATTGTTTGTAATGGCCTTTCCTCATCTCCTCCAGAGTAAATTTTACCCGTGATATCTGAAAGATTTGCTTACAATTCTGTCACTGTACTACTTTACTGAAGCTGTTTTACCGTATGAAGACCCTGGGCAATCAAATCAATAATGCTTAGAAATTGCCATGACTAGATCAATGGTTAATTTTTATCTTGGCTAGAAATCTGCCCAGTCCTCAAATAGTTTGCCTTATTTATTTATTTATTTATTTTCCTCCAGGGGGTGCAGATTGGGGAAAGTCTTTATCCCAGCTCCTGCTGTTAGTCCAAGATCTGTTTTTGAAACTGCCATAATGAAAAAAGCATTAATGAACAAAGATACATCTCTCCTCGTTGCCAATCTTTTCTGTTTTGCGTTCTCCTTTCAAAATGCAAATGTTGCCTATTCTTCTGATTCAAGAAAAGTAAAGCTTTATTTTCTCTGTTTCAGAAAACTGTATAGAAACTGTTTTTAAATCTTAAAGTAAGTGATTCTAAAGAGATGTGAAGGAGATTGCCAAAGTTATACTTGCAATTTTTTCTAAATTGCCTCTAGCCCTTTTTTTTTTTTTTTTAAATATTATTATTATTCAGCTAACAATGATCAAGATTTTATTCTTCCATATAGTACATATTTCGTGGTATATAAAAAGGATTGAATTCAGGAGGATACAAGTTTCGTTGGTAGCTGAAGTGTCTGAATACTTGAACTGTCTAAATAGTCCCACATAGGCATGATATTTGGTCAGTCACTTAAGGAAAACACTGTAGTAGTTCAGCTTTACTGATTTTGCTGTGAACAAGGAGCAGACTGGTGTAACAAAGGGATGGACTGCTACAAGTCAGAGCTGGCTACACCTCAGTCTTTGCCAGTAGGGATCCTCACTGATATTCCCAACATAATCATGGTGGTGTTATTGTCCATGGCATCTACCTTTCCCTTTGTTACCACACAAAAATCTCAGTTCATCTGCTTATATAATTTATTAATCAATTTTTCCGTTAGAAATAAGCTTCTTTTACTTTGTACAGCAATTAAAATGATACAGAAGTCACCTTGTCATTCAACCCTTGTTAAGTTTCTTGTGGACTTGGCAGGCTGTCATGTGGAATGGAGAACTGTCACCGTTAGGTTGAGGCAACAACAGAGAGGAGGAGGTCATGCCCTTAATTCTATTTTTATTACCTGCAGGACAAGAACTTAGATGGCAAAACTCCTTGAGATTCTCAGAATGAGGTAGATAAGATTTTACAGCTTTGAACTTCTTAAGGAAGTGTTTGGAGTGTGGTTTTTATTTGTTTGTCATTTGTTTGTTTGTTTGTTCTTGTTTTAAATGAGTGCACCTTGCAGCTTACTGTCTGTAATTGTGATTGACTTTATCACTGGAGAGAACAACAAATGGGGGGTCCTTTACAAATTATTTACTACTGCTTGGATTAAAATCAGCCCTTAAAGATTTACAGTTTATCCCCTCAGACACTACAGGTTGTTAGGCACACTGTAGTTCTGATAATTTATACATTTATGTTTTGAATTTTCATTAAGTATTGCAGAACTTCATAAAATGAAAAACAACCTTTAGTATTTATATGATGTCAAAGGCATTGAGGTGTCAACAGCTACCTTGCTGTTTTCAGCAAAACCTGCATTGAGAAATTGCTGTGTTTCTGATGAGCTTCACAGCAGAAGTCCTGCTGGCCACCTTCCCCATCACAATTGCAGGAGGCCCCCAAGGAAGCTGCAGTACAGGGGAACGTAAAAGCAGACATGAAAAAAGGTTATTGCAACTTGATCACTCTCCTACCAAGTTTGCAGCACTCAGAAGTTAGTGGTAAGCTGTGGCTCTCTAAAAGTCACTCTGTCTGTCTTAGTTACAAGGGTTGCATCCATTTGCCCCGGACACAGGGGTGCCATATTGGAAACCCAGCCATGTCCTGCCCAGTTTCCTGATGTTGCATCAGAAGAACAAGACTCCTGTGGGCTCCACTTGTCTGCAAGGTTCATGCAGATGTCTGAACCTTTGCAAAGCACGTTAAACAGCAGAAAATTGATATTTTGAGTGTCTCAGAACTCTCCTTAGATGGAGACCGATTCAAAGAGGAGTGCACTGTTGTCACAAGTGCAGTAAGTGTGAGTGTAGTGGAGAAGTGTCCATTTTACATCAGGAAGTAATTCAGTGACTGTCTCTTCAATGTTTTGGAGAAGAATATTTCTCACCGCTTGTGGTAATTACCCTGTATTAGAAGAAGTATGGAAATGTCAGATCATCAAAAAGTAGGCTGGCAGCATAGTGGTTTGGCATCTATGGTCTTCAGTACAACATGGGGGGATGAGAATCCAAGGCATTGCAGAAGAGGCATCTTGTTCTCATCCATCAGAGCTGCCTGGTGTGGTCATTCCACTAACAGAGACCCTTTGAACCATGGGCTCAGAGTGAGCAAATTTCTTGCCTGCATCATAACGAAGTTGGGAACTTGACTCCTCTCTGCCAAGGCTAGAACAGCATGTCTGCATCCAGGGGTATCACTGCAACCCCTCTGCCTTCCTGGTTCAGGCTGCCAATTTCCAGAAGAGATTTACAGACTGGGAATATTTCCAGGCGTGAGCAGCCCTGAGGAACACACACTGACAGGTACAGTTTGCCAGTGCCATTGGAGAGTGGGCTGCACATAGGACTAGGGGGACGGGAACCCCCCAGAATTGTTTCCATGGAAATGCATTTCCGTGCTTCTGCACTAACTGGAAGTGGCTGAGTTGGAAGGTAGGAGGAGACTGATGAGCACAAAACAAGCTGCAAAAGCACATACTGCTGGGTCAGCCAGCAGGAAAAAAAAAAAAAAAAAAAAAAAAGGGTGGGTATCCCTTCTTAGAGTCAGTGAACTAAAGCTGTTTGCTGTAAGAAATTGTTTTTTCATATTCTATGAGGGGTGTATGTTAGTACTGCTGAGTTGAACTGTCACTGCAGCTTGTTACAGTTTTCAAGAAGGAGAGTTTGTGAGGTTGCTCCTGTAATCACTGGTACAGCATTCAGGACAATATTTGACATTCAATGTAGAACACCATGAACAAATGCATCATACAAGCTCTCAGAGCAATTTCTCTCTCTCATGTAGCATTTACCGTATGTTTGGCTTGTTGGCAATTTAATCAGTCCGAATAATCTTGTTTTGTGACAAACATCCTAAATCACAAAGGAGTGATGCAGTTTGTATGGGTGAAATGTGCTCCACAGAGATATTTCAAGTTGAAGAATAAAAATGAGAATTAGACAATACAGGACTCATTGAAAGACAGTTTTCCAGCTGCTCTAATTTCCCACAATTTAATTTGTGTGCTGCCAAAAGCAACTTGGAGGCTTCCAGCAAGATGATAGAACTATGGGCAAGGCTAAACAGAGGGCCTAAAATGTGCTGAATGCATTGCAGTCCCATGCCGTAAAAACATCTCCTAGGACCAAATACAGGCTACATAATATCCTAGTAAATTGGACCATTAAATAAAACTGCAAAGTCATAAAGCTGTAGCATTAGCCTGAAATTAAAGCATTGTCACCTTTGAAGTATGGAACAATTTAACAAGCATTTAGGAAATCTGCTTTTCAAGGCTGACTATTCCAGGCTATACAGTAGATGTGGCTGCACTCTCCTACTGCATTTTGAATGTCTTTCAGCTTGTGTGTGGTTTGAAATTTTACCAAGCTGAGAAAGTAATAAAATAATAAAGTAGAATAATAGAAGGTAAAAATAAGCAGTGACCTTTGCCTGGAGAACAACTTTTTCACTCTTATTGCAAATTCAGAAGTGCAGAGAGAGCTCATTAAATTGAGTAAACAGGAAAAACATATAGTGTGGACAGATGTGAAATAGGTATAACCTGTTTGTTGAAATAAAGGAAAAGAGAGCCTTATCTGCCTAATTTAGTGGTTTCCATATATGGAGATGGCTAGAAGGAGCTAGTGACACCCAGCTTGGTTTACCTCTATGATTACAGTGTTGCTGCCTAAAAATATAGTGAAAAAAATAATAAAAAAGAATAAAATTTGTTTTGTTTTCGTTTTTTTTTCAAAATGTTCTTTATATTGTGAAAAAGGAACAGCATTTGGAGTCCCATTTTCAAAAGCCATAGACACAATCCATGAGACGTATGCCTCTGCAAAGACATATGCAAATCATGGAGATAAGTTGCAGACAGCTGGTGCACATTGCTGTGTGCATGTCCAGATTGCAGCTACGTTTCTTACATAGGTCCTGAAGTATGCCTGAAAGGCAAGCTCCCAGATTGTTGTCAGTAGGCTTCAGAGTACATGTTGATCAATCTTTAAGGGTATAATTCCTTGACCTCATTCTGAGGCAGGCATCTGTATTCTGGGACCATCCCTGACTAAACACGTGCATGTCACTTTGAGAAAATAGTATGATATTTTTCCAAATGACACTGAGTTTGAGGTGGAGAAAATAGTGCTCAAATAAAGCTCGGGAGCTGACCTGAGTGGGAGTGGTGAGGGTCTTCAGAAGAAAAGTTGAGTTTATTTTTGTCTGGTTTTCTGATCTATGGAAGCTAGTGCATGTGGTCTTGCTTTTGTCTTGGAATGGTTCAAGAATTTACTGCCCTCCAGCTCTGAGTTACTTCTCCTTCTGCCAGCTGAGACTCAGGAGGGAGAAGTGTTGGCTCTCACAGTCTGTCCAAAGCAGACTAAAGTTCAAATAATATTCAGGCTAATTTGCTGAATGTAAACCAAGGAGTGTCCTTTTGAAAGAAGTTACGTTTTCTGTTGTTTTGGTGTTGTGGTTTTGGTTGGTTGGTTGGTTATTTTTTTTACTGTGGTGTGTGAATGCAATCCCTTATTCTTTTAGCACGTTGTGCATGACTTTGTGCACATTATGTAGCCCCTCTATACCTCACGTTCCTCTTTCTAAAATTGAACTATTTATTTTTAACCTGGGAAGCAAGAATAAGTGCGGCTGATGTGATTGAATAAATCCCTCTTACTTTTCCTCCTCTAGCATTGGTGTCACCAGCTCTGTTGTCTTGCATCGGCAGTGTGTTGGGCTGCCATTCTAACCTGAAGATTCGGTTTCACACTCCAATTTTTTAAAGCCTTTTTTTTTAATTTAAAAATAAAAATGGTAGCAGATAATTTGTTCCTGTGCTCTTCCTACATCAACTGTGCACAGGGAAAAGAAACAAACAGTGGGGGTAACTTTTGCCATCCCAGAGGTATGCTTCATGGTGGCTGTGACTTCCCTTTCACTAGATCAGCAAGCCAAACTTACATATATTTTTTTAGAACTGATGGTTACCTTTACTTCAAAGATGGAGCATAGATGGAATCTTTGAAGTGACCAGCAAAGCACAGATTTCAGCTGTAAAAGTAATAAGCGTAGCAGATCAGGCATGTGTAGATTAGGAAATGTCTGAAATGTGAAATGTGACTGCTGTTATTTTTTTAACTTTCTGTTCTGATGCACTTTCTAAATCACAATTGCTTTGAGTATGGAGAGAAGCTTGATTTGTTTTTCCTTTCCCTTTGCAAATTAGAGGATGGAAAGCCTGTGGTTAGCTTGTCGTTTCTAAAAGATCCTGCAGAGAAAAGAAGTTCTTGAATGTCAAAGTTCACATCTCAGAGGGACAGCTGAGTACAGCTGTAATTATAACAAGACCATTGAAAATTAATGAACAATCACATAAGAAAACAAGAGAAAAGACCTGTCACATTGTCTGTCTAACACACTTGTTAATGAGTGCTTGTCCCTAACAATATGTTTACTGATGTCTTGTCCAACCTCATTTCAAACATGTAAAGTAATTACATTTCCATCACTTCTTGGAAAGACAGTTTTATGCTATGATACTTTTAATAAGTTTTTCCTAGTAATCCTTCATTGCTTCTCAATTACTAGATATTGATATTTTTGGCTTTGCAGGTACCCACACGACACCTTTATTGGTGTACAGGTATACAGCTTGAACAGCACAGTAGCATTAACCACTCTGCCCCTCTAACATTCAGCTGTTGTACTTCCTGAGCAGCACTGTAGCCACCATTGTGAGCATTGATTTTATTGCAGTTTCTCAAAATTATGTTAATAACTCTTAGTGGGGAGGAACTTGTGACTGCTTATCTGGAATTTCAGCAACCATTTTGTTCCATGTTCTCTTGGTTTTGCATCTCACTTAGAGTAGCAGCAACCAGATGTTTCAATTTTTAGTAATTTTTTTTTTTTTTCTTTTGCTGAAGGCAGATCCCAACTTGAGTGAGAGGAAACTTAGCTCACCCTCAACTGCTTCTGAAAAATCCACTCTGGTCATGTCAGTCCTTTAGAGAGCAAAAGAAAAAACAGAAACTCTGGCTGATAAGAATCACTACTTTCAGATGTACAAGATGTGTGTTATGAAGTCATTTAATTATATTGTGTTGGAAGCAATATATTGTACAGTACTGCAGGGTTTTGTGCTACAATGTTGACTATGATTACAACCACGGAGGCAAATTTTACAAGCAATAAATTTGTAATATTTCTTGTGATTTCAATCTAACTTTTGTGTATCACACATTGTAGCAGTTTCATTGAGTTTTATTCAAACGATCCACAAGCAGCATCCTGAACTCAATAAGAAACACAGGATTACAGATCTATGAACAAACTCTTTCTGTCCACCATCACATAAATTATGAATGTGTTGTGAGTGAATGTATGGTTTTCTGAGTGTAAACCGCCCTTACACTTAATGCCATGCAGTACTGGGAGAGTAATTTCTCCCTAACTTGCAGCCAGGTCTTGGAACAGACCTCTTTAAATGGTTTCCAGATGGTTGTTTTTACTTGTCTGTCATCTGAATGCCTCCATAATGACAATCCATTAAACCATCCAAGTGTCTTTGCACAGTTAGACCATTTATGGGTTTTATACACCTATTAGTGTTCTGTTGAAGTAATCTGTGCATTATTTGTAGCTCAACGAAAGACAATTCAATTCATTTCAGTGGCGACAAAGCTACGGCCCTTATCATGCCAGTGTACTGGGGAGTGACGGGAAAGCTGATGGTCTGCAGAAGCTCAGACCAGATAATCTGCTAAAATCTGAATACTTAAATGCACAGTTTTTAAAACTGGTCTAAAAAAGTTCTGGTTCAGCATTATCAACAGTTTCCCTGTTGAAACAGGCTTAACAAAATAGAGATCTCTCATCTAGGTCTTGCCTCTGGCTTTGCAACTGTCCATCAGTTTCTGCAAGTCAGATTGAAATCTTCCTCTCATGGAATGATTACAATTTACTTCCTTAACTTTTTCCCTGTCAAGTATCTTCTGTCCTCCCTGGGCAACCAGAGTCTTGATAAAGAGAGGATTTACTGGATGTGACTACTAACAACATCATGGAGCATGTGCAGGGCTCAGTCCTGTGAATCCCCATTAAAGTGTTTGCTGTTCTCTCTAGGTCAGCTTGGCAGATTGGCTGTTCAGACTGTCCTTGTTATCTTCCCATTGCTATCTCATCAGAACCATCTGGGAAACAGCCTCCCTGCTAAGCTAATTGTTTCTAATTGGAATGTCCTGCTAATCATGCCAAGCCCAACGCCAGTCAAGAGTTGGGTTGTTATGGTGCAGGGTTGTGCATAAACCTAGGTTCTGCTTTCTGTTATCTATGAAATCCTTTATTCTGCCGGTAAATGCAATGAAGGGGAGGAGAACGGGCTCCCCAGCATGGAAAAGCATCAACATTTACAGTTAACTACAGATGTCGAGTCATATGGTGCTCTGTACCATCATTCAAGAAGGGCATTGCTCAACTTATATGTAGAAAAATCTGAGAACTGAGTAATATGAGTGATCTGACTTCCAACTAGGTGGTAAGAACATACTCTCAGTTTTACCCTTTTGGCAAGAGTTTGTGGTGAGTTTGTGCAAGCTCATCAGCTGCAGTTCTCCACTACCATTTGCTGCTATAACAACGTGGGCTGTGCTCACATGGCTCTGTGGGCTACACTGACCTGTAACAGGTCTTCATCACAGAGTCATCATTTCAGAGCCCTAGGTCCTGCTGATCCTCTCTCCAAAGCAGTAAAGCATTATATTTCAACTGTTTCTGTGTTCCCTGCTAGTTAATAGTTTTATGCTATTAACTTTCCATTCAAACCTTTTTCACTTAACAGAAGATAAAATCTGGACTACAGTGCAGCACAACAACACAGGGCTAACCAGAGTCCAAGGAGCTGGTCCGGAGAAGCCGTACACCATGCCCTTTAACTACAACAGCAGTCTGGAGCAGCTTGAAGCCATGATAAACAGTGCAGAGTACTGCGAACAGGAGACAGCCTACCACTGCAAAAAGTCACGTCTCTTGAACACTCCGAGTAAGTGCATGATCCCAAATCTTTCTTTGTTAACTCTTATTGATCGTACAGCATGCACAGGCCACACTGTGACTGAGAAGGTAAAAATAATAATAATAAAAAAAAATAAAACAAATAGTAGCATTACAGAATAGAGTGAAAAGCCTTTTTCTTTCTTGGATACCACCGTGCAGTGCCTGTTCTCTCATGCAAGAGGGTCAGAGCTTTGCAGAGGAGTTTTTACTCTAAGTTCATGCATACAAAGGCTCTGAGAGCTTCTACAAGGAAAGTACTCCTTAGAAACCACAAAAGCAGTATGTAGCTGATGGTAAATTGATGTATTTATTAATTTACTGTTTTAACTGTGTAGTCAAGATAGAAAGCATCCAGATTGCTCTAGAATCTTACGATGTTTCTGGAGAGGAGGGATGTACTCTTTTCTGAGTCTCATAGCCCTAAATATGATGTTTAAGGTGGTTGGTAGTACCATTTATGGGGCAAAACTAATTTTCCCCTCATGATAGAAGGAATAGGGTTTTCACTCTGATTTAATTTAGCAGCAACAAGAAAGCAAAGAGTCTGATCAGTTTGTGTCTCTCTGCAGTACCAAATCTCCAGTAGCTACTTGGGATGGCTGTCTTCCACTTGACTCTCTCTTGGAGTCAGGATTTTGCATTCGCTTATCCAGAGAGATGAATGACTTTAAGGGCAGGCTTCTGAATGTCTTCAAAGTCTTGTCTGTCTACTCATAGTGTCTGTATCATCCTTGATTATTATCAACTCTTAAATTCATTAGTAGGTTAGAAAAAATCCCACTGGAAGCCTTAAGGGGAGCTGGCTGTGCGAGTTCCTATTGGGTTAAAAATACCATGAGATGTATAAGAAACCTGCCGTGTTCCAGGAAGGTTACTATAACACTGATTGTTTATGGATCCAGTAATCAGATGTCTTACCGCCAATCTATTTTTAAAACCTGTGAACTATGTCTTTTGCTATCATCAGAATTTACCAGCCAAAACCCACTTGTATTGCTAATAATTTTCCAAAAAATTAATATTAGCATCCATGGTGGAACACAAAGGGAAAACAAAATGCAAGCACAACTACTCATAAAGAGGGGCAACTAATGTCTTACAGACAGTTTCAGTGTTTGTGTCTTCTGTTTCCTGCAACACAACTGACATATTAAAAAAATATAATCCTACACTGATTATTTCTGATTTTTTATTTATTTATATATTTTTTTTAGGATGAAGGCCACAATGTTAGAGCAGGTCTGCATGTATTTGCTTTTACACATTTCTGAGAGGTACTTGGTCATGTATATACTGAAAAGTAAACTATAAGTGCATTTTGAAATACCCCTTGTGTGTTGTGCCTCTTGTTTAGGGACAATTCATAAAGATCAAAACCCATTTCTTCTTTAAAAGGAAAAAAAAAAAAAAAAGTAGTGATAATCTTCTGTAAATTGACAGTATGTAAACTGTCCTACTTCAGGGCTAAAGCTATCTGCCAAATGGCAGACTGGCTAAGATGATTCCTGACAGGCAGCTGCTTCTCTACTTGTCCAGGACCAAAGCTGTGACTCTGACTCCTCAAGGGAGAGGAGACAGGGACAGTGTCTAGTAGCCCAGCTTACGCTCTTGCAGCTGCTGCAGTACCACAGCAGTCCTGACAGCTGACCACACAAGAACTGTAGGACTCATAACTCTTTAGTACAGGTCCAGCTGATAAATCAGAAAAAAAAATATAATCCAGTGCTGTTCATGTGGCAGACACCACAATTTTTTCTTCCTTTTTCTTCTTTTTGTACGTTTTTTAATTACACTTCCAGTTTTTCATCCTGAACTTTCTCAGTAGCCTCAGGCTGTAAGTTTGGCAAGATGTGGAACATGCTCAAAAATAAATTGCTTGAATTCTTGAAATGATAAGATATGGGAAACAATTTGTTCTTAGCTGAGTATTAAGTGTTTTTAAATGATAGAAAAGCATTTTTCCCAAAGCTTTAAATAGCTGCATTAATTGATACTCATTTTGAGGTGAACAGCTGCTGTATTATAGAAGAGCCTAGAGACCCAGTGGTGCTGAACACTGTAGGTGTCTTGAAGATTTCTAAGATTTAAAGAATTTCCATGCCTGTACTTGAAGATAAGCTACAAGTGCAGATAACTGTATGGCATTTTGCTGGGCTCACTGCAGAAAATTTTCACCTGTGTTTACACCCAGAAGTGACTGGAGGGACTTCGATTTGGGATCAGAGCAACAGAACAAAAATCAAAACTCGGGTTTTGTTTCTTGATTTGGCCTGGGCTTCTGGATGCCTGAAACACTATGTCCTCTATCTGTGTTGCCAGGGTATCATAATGTGTAATTACAGTTAATGAACCACACTTCAGATCTTCCTTCAGAAGTCAGTATATCATGCACATGTATTGATGACAATGCTACATTCGTAGGCCAGCAGGAAAAGTTATGCAACCTAATCCAACTGGCTGAATATCAGCACTCAGTAACACTTTGGGCTGAGCCCCAGCAGTGAATGCTGGATGGAAGGGCATCTCCCAGAGTTGTATCTGATCTTGACAGAACTATAAAAGTTCCACTTCTTGCACAGAATCTAATCAATTTCAGAGCTTCCTCTCATTTTTGGCTTTGCTCTCTTTTTTCCAAGGAGATGGAATGCATGATGAGGATATCTCAGTCGGTAGCACCAAAACCTAAAACCCTTGTCTTCAGAATGTAAAAACATTGTCACATTTCAGAGAGTAACAATAAATAGATTTAACTTTCCTTTTGTGTTCGGAATGTTACTATTCAGCAAAAAATGCATGTTGTTACATAGCAATTTTGGTTTTCACAGCTTTGATGTGGGGGAAAAAAAAAAGAGAAAGGGAAAAAAAAAAAGAGAAAAGAAAAAAATCACAAATCTGGGGAAGGAGACAAGCATGACACTCTGGGCTGCCTCAGAAAGAAACTGAGGGAGGCTCCTGGCTTGCATAAAACTGTTCCAGTTTATATCAAGGATTTGTCTGTCTTTCTGCTACCTCTTGCCCTGAAGACATAGGCACATCCCCAGCAGGTATGATTCATCGTAGTCTCCCCATTGAGTTACTTGGATTTACATCTGCAATGTGTCAGACATGCAATCTGGCAGTTGGCAAAGGAGTTACTCATCTCCCCCTCCTGCTGTCTGGAACAGCCTTATCAGTTCTCACTGTCATACTATGGCTTATCTGCAAGCATGTCTTTGAAAACTGAAATTAAACACCCCTGAACTGCATTTTTGTACATCTCTGCCATTGGAGAGGTTTTCAGGAGGTTTGTGAACATCAGAATGAATGTCTGTTTATCAAAGGAATAGCTGGCTTTCTCATGATGCTGGCAAATGAAACTTATAATTTATGACCAGTAATTGCAAGTCTCCTGTGACTTCTCCATGCCTGCTGGAGAGACACCCACAAAACCAGAGCAAACCTGACAGCTGGCGTAATTAGGAAAGTCACCCACACTTTTAGCAAAAAATTGCAGACTTTACCACCACCTCATCCTTAGGAGCACAGACCAAGACAAGGTAGCAGGAGAGGAGGTGGGCGAGTAGGAAGCTTGGGCTACCTCTAAATGTGCTGCCTGTATTCTGGGAATACGAAAATAAATTTAGGTCCCTGGGGCTCTGTTTTCCTTTCTTTATGGGTTTTTTCAGGTAATACCTTGAAGAAGTGGATATGTACAAGAATAGGTGCATATGCGCACATGCACATTTAATTAAACTGTTAACATACAAGATGTTTGAAGGTATGAAAATACTTTATTAACTGAACAAAGTCTCAGCTCTGACTGAATTTGCTCAGTTTTCTAGAAGCAGTGGGTGTACTCAAAGACTTAACATTTGGGAAGCTGCCTCACATCCACCATACCAAGGACTTAAAATCAGTGGCAGGATAGCTTGCTTTATAGTACTTGCCTGACAGTCTGTCAAGTTCATAGTACGTTTGCATAGGTGGGGACTGAGAAAAGAGCAGTCCTAGAACAAAATCAAAGAAATAGGGATGTCTTCAGGTGGTTTTCTTCCCAGCTTCTTCCTTATTTTTTCTCTTTCCAGTAGAATTTCCACACAGTGTCCCCACAAGCTTTGATTTCAAAAATCCATTGTAGACACTACTTCCCTGAACATTCTGCCTGTCCCTCTTAAGATCGATAATGTCTCAGTATTATACAGCTTGCACTCAGGTTTCCACCTCCTCTTCTCCCCTCTGCCTCCCAGCTAGACCTGTATCTTGGTATTGAGCTGTACCATGTACTGTCTGCAGGTCTGTGACCGTTTTACCAGACAGCTGTTTGCCCTCACCTGGGCACCACTGCATTTACCTTTTTTACCTCTGTTATTGGGAGGAAATATTTAGTGCTACCTCACAGCAGGGAGCGTGCCCCAATTTCTGAGTTTAGACTTTAGTTCAGACTTCATTCTGCTGTTGAGACAGTTCAGTGGTGTTTTATCTATGCCCTGTATGTTGCTAGAGCTCTTCATCTGTGCAGGCTCCCTCTTTGGCTCCAGATGAGATCTCCAGTGACGTCAGAGCATCAGATGGGAAGAAATGTCTGCAGGGTCCTGCCTCCAGTAGTGGCTGCTGGAAAGATCTAGCTTAGGGTGAGTACGCAGGTCCGAATCTCTTCAGTACAACCCTCAATATGTTCCCATCATCCACAGTTGCTTTATTAAGGGCATTAGAGTTTACGTCATTGCGAATCTCTTTCAGTAGCCACTATGGATCTGGTGTTCATAAACTTGTCTAATCACTTTTTGAACTTTATTATATTGTCTGCCTCTGTAGCCTCCTAGGAAAGCAAGTTACACCTACTTGCTGTCTACAGAACTATTTCTTTTAATGTGTTTTAAACTAATGTTTTACTCAGTGCACCTAGTTCTGGTGTTGCTGGATGCAGTGAATCACAGTTCTGCACTCATCCAGTGCTTTTATAGCCTTTTAGTTGCTCCTCATGAATATTCTCTAACTCTAGTATTTTTTTTTCCACCAGAAGTGACACACAGTGTTCTGAAGTGTGGTTTGCACCCAGGTTTCATATAATGGGAACACCATTTTTTTAGAGCAGATAAATCTGAATGGACAAAGGAGTGTGAAGCCTGGATTCTTAGTATTTTTTTTAACCTAAATGTACCACGAAGTGATATAAAATGACCCATAACAAGCAGTCATTTACCACTGGGCTTTTGCTCACTATTATTTTATGCTTTTCAAATATAATTTCTACTTTATCATTCCAGGTTCTTTAAAATGTTATTGCATTACCAGGACACTATTTGTCATTGTACAAAATAACATAGAACAGGGCAATGGGCCCTCAAAAAGTGGTTCATATTGAAGGGAGTGGTTGATAGGTGGCTGGTGTAGATTGTATGTCGTAATTATTTTGGGGTAATTAGGATCCCCTTCTTGAGAATGATTGTCTTGCCGTCTGTGTTTCCATCACCATACCTTGTCTCTCCTCTCCAAAGTGGCAGTGCTGACAGCTTCTCACAGCACAATTTTAGATAACTTGTGCTATATTTAGAGACTTTTGAATAGAGTTTACCACAGCAATACAACATGCATGCTTATTTGTAGCGAGAGATTTAGAGGCCATTTTTAAAGATGCTTTATTTTTAGTAGTGTGTAGCTGATTAACATGCAGGTGGTCCAAGCAGAATTAAAAAACTGTTGTGTGGGCAAGGTAACTTGGCATCCAGCAAGTATGCACTTTAGAGTAATGGAAATATCATTATCCCAATTTCTGACTTTGCTCCCCATATACAATCCATCCTGACTGACAGCGAGGTAGAGTGTGCTGTAGCTGTAAGGAAGGAATGGCAGCTGCCTGCATTACTTCTCCTCTAGTCCTGTTGTGCTTCTCTGAGATGACAATGCAGCCAGGAGGCCAAGCCGCGGGAAAGACATGGGGAAAAATCCTTGCTCGATCATACACTGGATGGCTTCTAACCCAGTGGGAGTAAAGCAGGATCCCTCCTTGAAACCTGTTGCAGGAGCAGACAGGTTTAATGCTACCTGGCTCACTTCTGGAGTGAAACCAGAAGGGCAGGAGTCTCTTGGGACTACTCCTGTGGACAATAAAGTGCCATTATATGTGTTACCTTTAGAAACAGAATGTCAGGTGAATTTTAAAATATTTCTCAAGGTGGGGACTGATAGGGTAGTGAGGAAGGAGCTTGTATGTGTAACTCCTGTTTGCATCTGTGGAACATGTCCTTCACACTTCTGCTGGCACCGGATATTTCTGTTGGTTTTTGGGGGGTGTACTTTTGTTTGCTTGTTTTCTCCCATGATTTTTTTTTACGTCTAAGGAGTAATTCTGGAATTACAGTTTTACTTTTTTTTTTTTTAAGAGGCGTTTTAAGCTTACCTAGATAACAGATTTGTCAGTCAGTCCGAACTGAATAGACCTACTATGTTTTACTGACATAGGAATTACCTTTTCCAATATACAGGGACCTTGTACCAGAGGTATTAATGAAGACATATGTAGGACAGGTAAATGAAACGTAAACCTAAACAACAGATTTTGTGTCTGGAACATGGAAGTAATTGCATGAATTGGTGGTCCTGTAATGAATTCAGTGCTGTGTACTGATGCTGTGTTTGCTCAACCACTGTAACCCCTTAGGTTGGGACTTTTGTTTCTGAAAATCATCTGGTTTGGAATAGAGTCGATGACAACTTTTGCTCAACCTGTGAATCTATGGGCTTTTATAAGTGCTTATAGCTCAGTAATCCTTGAATTCACGAAATTCTGCAGTCCAAATAGGAGTTTGGAAATTGATAGTTTATGCACATGTGCCAGAACCAAACATGTCCTAATGATACCTCTGACTTGAGAGACACAGTCATATAAGCTATGCATACATATAATTCAAAGAAGGAAAGAATTACGCTATTTTTTCAGGCTATCCCATCCAGCATTCCCTTAATCACGAGCAGTGATAGTCTTCTCTAATTTTGCAGAACTCAGCATATTGTTAACAATAAATAAACAATGGCAATTAGAACCAAACAGCTAATCCATGGCTTGTTACATTAATGGGTCATTAGCTGTGACAGCAGCCTGTCCACCATTCAAGAAAGCAAGCAGTATTGCTGCCTGAGCAGAAAAGTGTGCCTTCTCCCTCATTAGAGCCACAGCAGGGAGCCTGCTGTCATCACACTTCCATTTGTCTGCTTCTTTCAGCTGTCCTACTTTGAACATCTTGGGTTCCATAAGACTCAAACTGTCTTACTTACATTAAGCTAATTTCTTTGTCAAATTTGTGCCAGTGTGGGGAGAGATGTTTTCTGATTTTGGAGAATAGAAGGTGTAAATCATGGTGATGAAGGTGTTCTCAGCTGACCTCTTCTACCAAGACACCACATAAGAGAAGCAATAGTAATTTACATTTCTATTCACGTTACCGTTGAGGATAACAAAGCATTTGGGGCTGTAATCTCTCTAGTTTTATGTGTGGTTTGGGTTCATTTGACTCCTGCTTTAGATCTGGGGAAAAAGGCGCATACAAAGGAAGGCACCTGCTGAAAATGAGATGGGATAGAGCAAGTGAATGGAACAGACACCCATATGCTTTGATTTTTGCTTTAATTGGTCTGACCTATCCAAGAAGGCAGAGGTGGTAAGAGGCTGTACACAAAATGAACAGTAGCATAATTTAATTACATACTGTAATTAGGAAGAGAGAAAACATAAGCCGATGGAAAAAGGAGTCAAGTTTTTACTATGTATAGATTGGATTAGACTCAGATTCATTGCTTGTAAATTATAAATCCAAGAATTTTACCTGCGTTACAGTGTGAAGATAGCCTATGGGAAATGCATTTTCTATTTTTGAAAGTGTGAAGGCAGAGATGGGAAAAGAAACAATGAGGATCAGCTGAAGGCTGTATTTTCAGATTCCTTTGTGCTTAGTGTTCAAAATGTCGCAGAATAAGAGCTTTCCCTAAGAGTATTTAGTTTAATGTTTTGCTTATCTGATCCATTTGATGTTAAGGGAAGCATAACAGTATCTCTTCTGTCTGCTGCTCTCTTTTGCAAAAAAAAAAAAAAAAAAAGTAAAATAAAATAAAGGAGGTTAAGCAAGCATGCTTTGAGGAAACATCTCCAGACCTTTGGGGAAAAAAAAGTTGTGAAGTTGTGTACTCGTGTACTTCTTCCCCTCCCAAGAAGTATCTAAAACCAATTGAGAGTTGATTTGGGGAGGATCAGATCTGACTGATACTTGACAAGTAGTTATAAAGATGTGGTGATCTGAAAGAAAATAACCCTTTTAAAACTGTCTTTAAAGAAGTGTGGGTTTTTTTGTTTTGGTTTGTTTGTTTGTTTTTGTGGTGGTTTTTTGTTTTGTTTTGGTTTTGGTTTTTTCCCATATCTGCTGGGCTAAAAAGATTGAAAACAAAAATGAAAAAGCTTTTGAGCCTGAATTTGTTCCAAGCCCCTTTGATAGCAGGAAGGCTTAGGCTCTAATGGAGACTGGTTTAGCCAAGGGGTGTGTTCCTGCCCAAGCTGTCCAGGACTCAAATCAACATCAAGACCCTTCTTCCTTTGCTCTCTAGAGCAGAATTCAAAAGTCCCAGAAGAAAACTGGTTGACACATATGTGGTCATTCAGCAAGGAAGGCTTGATTCTGTGAGTTTTTATGTACCTACGAAATTACGAAGGAGGCAATGGTATATTCGTGTGAGGTGTAATGAGCTGTTTGGTATAATCAACCAGGTAAGGAGAGAAAGTTGTGATTCTGCTGATTTGTAGACCAGGAATAATATCATCAGTCTCAAGCATCAATCAAAACACGCAGACTTCGTCCTCATCATCTCCCAGGTAGTGTCTGTATTTTGCTTTCTACAGTGGTTGATTGTAAAGGGAGACGTGTGAGAACCTCAAGACTGTTGCCTTTATTAGATGCTTATATGCCAAATGGACAGCCATGACTTCATTGTTCATAGATGTTCTGAGGAAAGACAAGATTGAATCTATGTATGGGTCTGCATGCAGTCAGATGCAAGAGGTAAGGATTCATAATCTGATCTTCAAAGTCTGTCTCCAGTAATGTCAGCTCAATGCTCGAATTCATCCCATTGTTGATAGATGGTTGTTCTTACCCGTGCTAATTAGACGGAAATAATTACAATTATTCTACCTGTTGCCTGGTCATACCTGTGACTATAGTACGTGGTTTAGTTGTACGAGAAGAATCTTGTCTTTCTTTGTAAAGGGCAAGAAGAGACTATGTGTAATTAAGAAACAGTGCCCTTGTTTTTGGAAATGCCCTCTATTAGAGCTATTGAAAGCAGGCCTGCATTTCTAGGATGGGATCCATGTGGTCTTACTGTAGCTATCGTAAGGTTATGTGTTCATCATGTTCTTCCAGGCAGAGAGATACACAACTGAAAGTGAAACATACAGCTTACTTCAGATATCTTTCTAAACAGGAACTGATCAAATTGATTAAACATTTTATGTTCTCATGTTTCTGCCTAGTGAGCAGCATCTCTCCCAGCTATACAGTTTTGTTTATTTTGTCTGTGCTACTGAATTCTTGATGGTTTAGAACATAATTTATTTGTTTATTTTTGCTAAAACAATAGTTCAATTAATTGTGGAGTCCTAAATAATGCTTTTTTTTTTTCCCTGTTTTTTTTTGCTTTAGTGTTGAGCTTTTGTATGGGTTTTCTGAGATCTGCTGGAAATTGAAAATGCGTTGCAACCTTTTCTCAGGCTGGGTACTAGGAGGATATCTCAATTTTCTGCTTAGGCAGTACATAAAACCTTTAGGAACATATTTCTCAGTCAAATGTACTTGAAATTGGCCTGTAGGTTCATGACTTTTTATAGTTGAACAACAGACACATGTGCACAAACGTTCACGTAGCGTGTTCCAATGTCTCATTTCTTTAGAAAACCATGTTGAGATATAAAACGTATATATGAAATACATATAATATCTAAAGTTCACTGGAATCAACAGGTTTAGAGAGTACTATACAGTTTCTGCTGACTGTCCTAATGCTGGGAGGAAAACCTGAAATTTAAAATAAGATGCAGATGCATGTTTTTTCTCACCATGCCAGATACACAAATGTCTGTCTCCTTTTTAGCACAGGAACAAAATCTTAAACAAAATAGGCATCCTTAACTCAGCTGAACTTCATCAGCTTTCATCAGTCTTCATAGATCTTTAGACACATGCTACTGTGCTAGATTCAGTGCTTGTCTGCTTCATGTGCTGCGTGTTTCTTTATCCACAATGCTTAGTTTCATGTCCCCCTTTCCCTATATCTTTGATTTACCAAAAAAAGTTTAAAATGACATGTCTGATTTACAACTGGCAGTGATTCCAATATATTAACATTAATACTGCATGAGAAGTGGTCCCAGTAGCTTAGTCTGCAATCAGTAGCCATTTTCTGTTCTTCTTTCTGTTCAGACTGCCTCATTCAATGTGATCAAAATGTTGGCAGTGGCACTTGTTGATAGAAAAGATTATAATGATTCCTGGCTGTTCTTTTTCTCAATTTTGTATTACTGAACCTAATTCAAGCCTGACAGGTTTGTTTTACTGATGAGTCCAAGCCTATGATCAGGTGTGTTCAAAAGTGATCAGAGGTCTGAAAAGTGGTTCTGAAGAAAAAGCAACATCAATTACATTATATGTTTATTTTAAATACTATATTTTCTTTTAGCTGCTGATCCAAATAATTGGTACAGTCCATAAAATTATCTATTGATACAGACAGGGTGCTTTCCTTTTGGGAAAGTGTGTATTTGCATAATTCTGTAGATATGTGTAGGTAGGCTAGGAGGAAGAGTGAAGGTAGTCAACTTCTTGGGCTAGCTGGATCACTGTCAGGCCTGGTGCAAGAAAAGTTACCATTGCTTACTCTTTTCCCCATTGTGCTAAAGGTTTTCTGTACATTAGCATTTGTTTACCTCCCATTGTTATTGTGATTTCAAGCTCTCAGATTTTATCCATGAAACTATTGATGAAACTATTTTGGTGTGTAACAGAAGTTTAAGGGCTGCTCCTCAAAGAGAGATCTTTATGACTGAATGCTAACGTAACAGAGTCTAAGATTCTAGGACAAATTGTGTTCTCTTGAAATAGGCTCTGTTTTAGCTCCCTTTGGCTTTTTCTCTGGCTATGAAAAGTCAGTTTGGTCCACTTATTTTCCCATTTTCATGTCTTATCACTGAACTGTGGAAGCATTTTTCAAGTTCTGTTTTGGGTTCTTGTTTCCCAGAGCATCCAGGTTCAAAACAGTGCCAGCTTTCTGGGTCACTTCCTTCCCAGCACACGTTTATGTTCTGGATTCAGACAAAGAAATTGTGTTGCATTTTGTTTACAGCCTCTGTGAGACAGGCTAGGGCCACCAGTCAATCTGCAGAACATTAGAAATACCTACTTAATAGAGGCAGAATTTTATTGAGTGAATAATTACATCTATTATTGCTGAAGTAATCACCTTAGATACAACCGATGCCTCCAGAGGGAGGTATGTTCTTTCCAAAATGCCACCCTGGACAATTCATTTTACTTCCGTACAAAGCTCCAGAATGTGTCTGACCATATTGTACTACAGGTTGTCATGTTTTTGGAGGATGAAATTTATGTTCCGTGAAATATACCATTGCCAAAATTAATAGGTAAATGAACAAAGTGAAACAGACCGTTAGAACTGTTGTAATATTGTAGTTGCTGGGTTGTGGCACAAAAGCAGAAACTAATGCGTAAACATAATCATATTATAGTGACAGGAGCTATCAATGTATAGTACACCACTGTGGTTACACAATGGAATGCAGTCAACCATTATGAAATATGATTTAGCAGACAGGCCAGATGCAGGTATTCTTGCTTAGAACAATACTTTCCTTGGCTAGTTTGTTTTAGCTGACGGAAAATGATAAATGGCAGCTATTTCTTTTCTATCCTGCTGGAATTTCATTTCAATTTCACTTTGATAATTTTCATAATCCTTTTTTTTTTTATATATATATAATTCTGGACCACAACACTGAGATTTTTGTGTTTGCATAAATGTTCCTGAGGCATGAACAGATTGTTCCTGAATATTTATGCAAATAGGAATTCAGCCAAGGGTCTTCATACTAAATGCTCACTCTAACACCTTGAAGTCTTTGATACCCTTGTCTTCATTTCTGCTCTAAAACAATGCTCACAATTTTAAGTGAACACTCAAACAATATCTAATCAAGATAAACAATTCGAAGGCTGAACTGTGTTTGTATGATGTAATTAAAAAGCTTTGAATAACTACTATAATTGTAAGATTCCATTAATGGACAGCTTGAGAGAAGCTACAATATTGAATTATTTAACTAAAAAAAATCCAAAGCTCAAAGATATGAAGGATCAGATCCATTGCTTCAGTATATTTCTACTGATTTAGGCAAGTAAGATAGTGGATTAACTACTTAGTTATTGCATCTTTCATTAAATTCCCCTTTAGTGTAAAACAAACTACAAAACACAGAAAACTAAAAATTCAGATACGTAGAGAAGCTAACAACTGCATCTATAGCTTCTTAATGCAGTATTTGCAATCAGAGTAAACACTTAGGCACTGACGGATTGAAGAAAAACAATACTGTGTTTCTGCAGTAGAACAGACAGGTATACCCTGCACAACTGAAGTAGAGGTGGGTGGAGAAACATTTTTAAGCTTGGTTACTGGAGTGGTGCAATATAAATTAGAATACCATCTCTGGCCATTTTTCAGAGCCAGGAGAGGGACTGATGGAGGAGCTTCTTCAGATTGCTATGCCACTCAGGAGTTTACCCATGCAGGGGGACTTTGTCATTGACTGACTAAAGTAGATTCAGAGCTGCTTTATTCTGCTAAAGTGGTTCAAAGTAGTTGGAACACAGAAGAGCCTTGGGTATTCAACAGGGAAAAAAAAAAAAAAAAAAAAAGAGCCAACTGAGGTTGAAAATAGAGAGGTAAATCTGGAAATCTGAGTCCTCAAAGTCCTGCTTCCCTTTATCAAGAGAATGCTGTCTTACTGTTATACCGTGTTACTTAAGATGAGAAATTGCTGTGAGAGATGAGTGTAACCCATGACAAAGCAGTGAAAACTTGAATGTGCTAAATGCAGAATTAGGTGACTAGTTGAGTGATAATATATTGCCTAACCTAATGAAAAGACATTACCTTTAAATAATGGACCACATTGTAGATTTAATTATCCCAAGGCAAGGTAGTAGGTGCTTCATGCAGACAAGGTCAATTACCTTATCCAGAAGAGCCTGTTTGAAGTGTATTATGAATAATTCACAGACATAGAAATTAGCTTTGAAAAAGTGTCCCAGCTATAATGTGGTGAAAGCATTCAATTTCTTTTTTAATGTGTTTAAGATAACACCCAAAGGACAATTATGTCTGCTTAACTGTAAGACTACTTAAATGACAAGAAATGACAATTCTGTGGTCAAATTCACATTAATGCAATATGCAAAGGGAAGCATTATTGTCGTGGCATAACTGTATCAGGCCACAAGAAACTGACTTCAAACCTCATCTTGCAGTTTTAAATGCCGAATGAAATTTGATTGAAGATTGATTCATTTATAAACTTTCTCAATAGAGAAGACACAGTGGCTGACGTACTAGTTTTGTTTATTTTGTTTATTCAGGGCTTGTAGTTCTTTAACTTTCTGGTGTGAAAACAAAGGTTCAGAGCAATTAACTAATTTGTGTGATTTTGGAGGGTCTGACAAACCCAAAGGCAGAACCAGAACATTTAATTTTCCATCTTTAATCAGAAGACCAGTCTTCTGCTATAAGCGCTACATTACACTTGTTTCTAAGACTGTATTGTTCCAGTCTAGGACTATTTAGTATTAGAGTTAGAATGATGACAATAGCCATGGTAGCAGAATGCATACTCACTTGACATATGGTGACCTTAGGTGTGAATTAGAAATGCAATAAAACTGTAAGTCTGGGGAATAACATGCTCTCTCAGCATATTTTGACTCCACAGGCAAAACAATAACCTTAGCTTTCTCTCTTTGACTTTGCAATAAGTGGTAACGGCCAGGGGAAATCCCTCGAGGGCTGCAGTTTTCTAAGATGCCTGGCAAGAAGATGGCTAATTCATCAGGTATTTCAGTTTAAGTGTTTAAATGTAATAGTGACATTTCATGGCCTTTGAGTTTACCTGCTTTATTTGCTTGAAAGGGAGAGTTCAGCAGAATTTTAGAGGGTGCTATAGAATCGCGTATCTAATGAGGCATACAGCTGGCCTAATCCTGTTTCCATTCACGTCAATGTCAAGAATCCCATTTAGTTCAGCAGACAGGGCTGAGATCTCTGGCACTTTCAAAAGATGGCTTGAATAAAGGGGAATAAAAATTTGATACAATGTCCGTTTATATAACAAGCTGTTAAAATATATGATGAAGGAGGAAGCTGACACAAAGAGACAGGGAAGAAAACTTTCTTAAAGCAAACATACTGAAAAATAGAAAGCATGATAATTGAGATTTTGGTATTTTCTATCATCCATCTTTTCTCCAAGGATCAATAATCAAAAAAAAGCTTAAGAATTCCCTTTCCTTCCCCTTCACACAGTCATTGGCCTCCACCCCAGTGGTTTCTGGGAGGACTCGATAAAGACTAATTTGAGCCTAAGAGACTTCATAGCTGATGTACTTATTTGCATGCATGAATGTGAACAGATGTTTACATAGTAGTGTTAAGTAGGCCAGCTGTTTAGGAGTCATTTATGTATTTTATTTAAAAGTAAAGCTGTATGGCTAAAACCTTTACTCACAATGTGGAAGAAAAAAGAAAGCCAAATTCAGATAAATAAATTTATTCTTGTATTAGGGATTTGATTACTTTATGCACATCAGTCTTCTGTATCTCTGAAATTACAGATTCGTACTACTGCATCTTACCTGAATCTCTGGGCATCTGCCCTTTGTCTTGACCAGTTGCGTGTGAGTGGAAAAAAAATACATAGCATGGCATCAACATTGCCAAATGTCATTTGTCTGAGAGTGAGGGAAGGAAAAAAAAAACAATACTGAGACGAGGGAAGGGGGAGAAAGCCGTCACTTCTCTTTACAAGAGGTTGCATGTTGCTGATTGTTTCTGCAATCTGTTCTGAAATGACGCATACATCAGGGTAATGTTTGTTGTTGTATTTGTTCTGCTATTCAGATGAGAGAAAATCATAATCTTTAGGAGTTTATTACAACCGTTAACATGTAACTAATATTTATTAATTCCTTAATGTAGATCTGAGTAGAAAAGCTTACATTACAAGGGTGTACATGTGCATGCAGGCATACGTACAGACAAAAGAAGCTGGAGGGAAGGGCTCTCTTATATTTGTAAAGTAGTTTGTCCCTCAGGGATTCCTATTTTTTTCCATCTGGTACTGATGTTAAAATAAGCATCTTGGGTCTGATCTTGTCCATGATTTCATTTCCTCTGAACCCTGTCCCTCTGGAGCTCCATGTCATGAAAAGACAGCAGGCAAAAGATGTAGATAGTCAAATGGGAGTACTTGAGCCCAGTCATTTTTTGCATAGCTGTTAGAGAACTCTGAAGATATCTATTAATCAATACCTTGACAATACCTTACACAGGTCTTAGACTTCCCTGACTCAGTTGTATTGTTTCCACCCAAGCATCGCTACATGAGGTAGATGCTTACATCTCTCCAAACCAGTAGCAGACAGGATTTGTAGTAGGTTATACTTGTCTTGAGGAAGTTACATTCAGTTATGAAGCCTTACTGTTGGAAGGAAAGATGACTATGTGTGTGATCATCTTCTGGGATTTTGATTCACAGCCTTGATACAGCCCTCAAGACAGGTTTATATTTTATCAACTCTGATGAAAGACCTATGGTAGAAAGTTACAGTATGTGTAAAGATCTTGATTCTTTCTTCAAGAAGCTTGTAGGCTGACTGGACAGCTTCTATGATGGGTCTTCCTCTCACCATTAAATACAGAAGGCACATAAATGATGCCATCTCAGTTAAGTGCTGAAAATTAGATGAAATTAACACAAGATTAATTACTGTGAAAATAAGGACTGTGGCCTTGTTGACTGTATATTCCATGTGAAGAAAGAAAATGAAAAATAATAAGTGACATGCTCATTGCAGCCTATGTGATCCTGATGAGTGATGTGATGGCTGGAGTTCTCTCAAGAATCAAGAGCTGTGCTCCACTACTGCCAAGAAATCAATGAATGAGGCCAGGTTGTCTTCTACTGGCCCAGAGCCACTGGTGCCCAGCGTAGGGGCACCTGGGGGCGTAGGGGGTTATGGAGATGCATGTGTTTGTTGTGATGGGAGAATGAGTCTGTGTCTCCATGCAGTTCTGTTCAGCATTTGGAAAAATAGGAAGGACTGATGGTTTCTCATGGTTGCATGGTTGTCATTCTTCTGCAGCCTCTGCGAGTTCCAGTATTCACTGCAGTGGTAAAGCTGTGGCTGAGTTCTTCCTTCTGCTCCAGGAGCAGAAAACTGTCTTTTGAGCTGAATAATAGTCTCTGTTAGTGACAGCAGATCTACGGAGCATAGCTGAGCAGTTCATATTCTATTCAGTACAGTCTGTGCATGAATGTATATACACACCCATGTATATATCCTTCTGTTTGCTACGGTTGTATAGAGAGATATACAAGAACCTGAGACCAATTAAATAGCAAAAACTGAATAGAAGATCCATTTGAAAGATGTAAACTCGTTGCTAACAGGGTGAGGAAAAAAGAGCTGCAAATTGATTAAGCTGTTCCACAGAGAAGACAGATTGTTGTCATCCTGACCTTTAAAGCTGGTCAGGATATATCAATAGGAGCATCTTCTGAGTACAATATTCTGTGATTTTTTTTCATTTATATTCTCTTGTTTTTCTCCTTACACATTGGCTTGGAGCCAGTTCATTTCATGGTCTTGCTTATACATATGTTCTGCTACAGCTGCATTTTTCCAAAGTGCCCAATTTTGCAGCACTACAGCCTTCCTTAGGATGACAAATGATGTCCCTGCTGGTCTGACCAACAGAACTGTAATTGCAGCCTGAGACGGGGCCAGCTGAACCAAGGCTGTGCTGCAGTTTGGGTATATCCTTAAGTTGAAACTTGACTGCATTTGTTTATTTAGTGAAGTTTCTGATTCCGCCACTTAAGGCATTAACTGCTGACATTAATTGTAACATTGAGGAAAGCAGAATTGCTCATCAGTTGAAAGCCATGTCAAATCAGCAGTTATTTATTTACCATTGTTCTGTAATGTGTAGTAACACATTGGACTATAAAGAAGTTTAATGTGTTGTCATATTGCTTGCAGCCTTTCAGAGATACTGGGATGTATTTCAGTGAGTGTTTGCTTGGGTTTTTTTGTTTGTTTGTGGGTTTGTTGCTTGGGGTTTTGCTTGTTTGTTTTATGAAGAACTTTAAACTAGACTTTGTCCACTGTTGTGCTGCCTATCCAGACAAGTGCTGTTATGATCACAGTGAGTACAACTGAGTGTTGTCTTTTGCCAACTAACATGTTTTGAGAGCAAAAAGTAAACCCTGTGAGATTTAAATTCAGTAGGGATGTGATGGAAGAGTAGGAGGGGAAGCTAAGAGCATGGTTTTTACAGTGCTTGTCCAAGCTGCCTTTTTGGCTAACAATTACTATAAGACTCAGTAATGTGCCGGGATTATTCTCTAAACTCTTTTCTGGGTGTAGGTTTCATCTTTTGGTTATTTACAGTGCTTGTCTTTTAGAAGACAGCAAGTATATTGCATGCTCTACACAGGGACTCCTTCAGCTGTTTAGCATAGATTTAAATATACTGCTTTTATTTTTTGCCTTAAAAAAAAATACAACTAACCAAACAAACAAAGAAAAACAAAACAAAACAAAAAACAACAACAAATAACCCAGACTCTGACTTTTATATAAAGCTGAATGGAGGGAATTACACTGGATTTCCCTCTTACTGAAGATGCTCATCTGCCCAGTTAATTTTACAGACAACTTGAAATGTTCACATCTCATTTTCTGAAGGATTCTTTCCAAAACAGAAGCACCACCCCAATAGTTATCAGTTTTTAAAAAATGTCCTCATTTATTTAAATAGGTATTGCAGCTTCAAATTCATTAATAATATGTTATTACCTCTTCTGATTTATGTTCTATTAAGACTGTTTTTCTATTTTTCTTCCAGTTCAGAAATTCAGCATGTTAACTGATTATATTTTATGATTTCTTTAAGATCTATCTAAGCCATGGAATTCAGTAGTTATTATCATCCACTTACAGGAACCAGTTAGTGGTTACACTTCAAAAAGGCACTCTGTGGAAATGATATTGTCCCAATTGCTTTCTGATCAGATTCGCTCCAACTAAATAGATGTTATTCCCTGTTAACCATGCTGTATCAACCTGAAAGCTGAAAGACAAGGTGTGTTTTCATTGCTCTATGAATCAATATTGCTAATACAGATTCTGTGTACTCAAATCTAGATTTTATTCTTCCCAGAAGCTACCATGACAACTACAGTGGGAACAAAATTAATCGATCTTTGTGGACAGTTGTCAAATCAGAAGATAGTCCATTTCAGTCAGTAGTGACTGTATTGGTGACGTGTGATCAGGAGGGAAAAAGAAAAGTAATAATAAGGATACTTTTCTCATTATTAATGCTGGTAGTTAAAACTGCATATACAGGAAACAGTTCTGTTGAGTAAGGTAATTCCATTTTTACTCAGACACTTTTTAAAATGAAGTGGGGGGAGAAGAACCATTATTAGCATATGTAGTTTCTCCCAAAGGATGAAGCAAAGATTGCTTTCCACAGCATGTTTTTCTGTAACTTATCCAGTCTCCTATTAAAAATCAAAAATATCCCCATTTTATTTTCTTTTTCTAGCCTATCAAAATGCATTTTGCTGTGAGCATGTTCCAGCACACCTTCTATGGGTTCCTGCAAGCACTGGACTAAACCTTTTATTATTTCCACTCACCTTTACTCCAGTTGACTCATGTACATAGACTTGAGCAACCTGCTCTCAATTATTCACTGGCTTCCAAACTACCATTAGGCCAGGCTGTAGACCTGAATTTTGTGGACTTTCTTGATGAAGGGCTCATGCTGGTGTGTAGCTGCAAGTGCATGAGGCTGCAAGTTGTACAGAATTGGGGGATTTGTGATATGGCTCCACGGTTGCACCATGTTGAGTGTATGGGATGCAAAGTGCTGCAGGTTGGGTCGCTCTGTTTCTCTTCATCCATGCCCTATCCCAAGAACTTGACCTCTCACTATGGATCTTCCAAGAATAAATGAGTCAAATATATAATTAATTTTCCCTTTTCACCCCCTTTAGAAACAGATCTGTTAGACCTTTATTTCAGTCACTGCACAGTTGCAGATGGTGCTTTAACCTCTCACAGTGGCAGCCACAAAATTTGTGTATGGAATTCTTACAACCCAAATCTGTTTCAGAACAGCTTGAAGCATGGGGCTGGCTGGACTAGAACATCTTAAAAGGTCCCTTCCAGCCTCGACCATTCTGTCCTCCCGTGAACACTCTGATGCTCAGTGAGTGCAATTCAGCACAGCTAACCTGATTTCACTGGAACAAGATGCATTTATACCAGTTGCTAGGTCTGGCCTTTTTTGTCCCTCGAAAATAGTAGTGAATGAATGAGCTGCAAAGTGTCTCTTCCTGGCAGTCTTTCCTGGGACAGTTGCTCATAATGTTGCCTCACTTCAACATCCTCATGAATAATGGTTGAATACTAAGTTTTCTCGTGGTGAAATGATTGAGGTTTGGTTTGATGCACCATTCACAATTTTGATGCTTCAACTGTTCTACTCTGTCCTCTGCAATGTTATTTTTAGGTTCTGAAATTACTTTCCTCTGTGAAAACTTAAATAGCATTTAAGAATAAAACCCTCTGTGATAAACCACTTATCTCACTTTACAGTAGTTTATAAGGTGCACTAGTTCAGGAGTCTCTCCTTACCCTGTAGCCCTTTCACATCCATTTTAAAATAGAAAGAAAGATTTGAGGAACTACATGTGATCTGTCTAAACTTACAAACTCATCTCTTCCATGCTTTCCCCATTCCATGTAGTTTATGGTGACCTAAAACCAGGCCACCTCAACCTGTGAGCTCCTAAGACAATGAGGGTAAGACTTCAGTAGCATGTTGAGGGACTGGGATGTGTTACTAGCTGCATACAGGTTAGTTATGAATGTCACTCCTGTTGTCTTCCTCAAGCCCCAAGGAGCCACTGAAGAGCATTGATCTGCTGCAGATACAGAGATCCTCAAGTCTTAAACACATATGATACTTCAGTGCCCCATGGTGTTTTCACAAGAACTGGAATGACATGATATGGTTTATCTTCTGTTTATTAATCCATTAATTCAGTAATTGCTACTACTTACGCTTGCTAACTATTTGTATATTTATGCCGAGTAGCTGATTACGAACAAAAGACCATTGTCCTGGGCGATGCATTGAGCCACCACAGGAAATGACCTTCCAGTAGAAATGAGTGAAATAGTACTGGTGAAAAAGGATAAGAGTAACACATAGGAACTGAAAGAGCCGTGCAAGAGCAACAAATGATGGCATCCTTTTATTGCCATTATTCTTACTGGCTACACCTATGACATAGAAAAAAAGGTCCAGATATCTACTGAGCGAGACTGGCTCCTCTGGCACAGGCAGGGTAATGCTGGAGCCCACTGTGGATTATCCCTGGTGGTTGTTCGCTTGCAATTGAACGCAAGACACTTATGGGTTTCTGGTCCTAGCACAGAGTAAGGGTGTGGCAGGACATGCATCAGTGTCATAGGCCTATCTGTTAAAACAATGCAGGGCTTCTTTATCTGAATTTACCTGGAGGAACAGTAAAAATAGGAAAGGAAAAGGGGAATGATGAAAAGGAAAAGGAGTTGAAAGCAAGAAGGACAGGTTTGAAGTGAGGCTGAGCTGGAATGCAGGAGATAAAGAAAATAAGATTTTTTTTGTTTGTTTATTTGTTTCAAAGGGTAGAATATCTAGTCTATCTACAGCAAAACTCTTGAGGATTCAAAGCTGTTATTTTTTCTGTTTTATCATTTGTCCCTAAAAGCTGTAATCTGCTCTGCATTTTTGTTTTTGGCTTGGGTTGTTGTTGCTTTTTCTTCCTAACCTGCATGGCTTCAGCTGTTCCCATAGTTTCTGTTACTGGCTGAATTCCCACTTGCATCTTTCAGGAAACTTGTCACTTGGCCAGAAATTTATTGAGAAAACAACCCAGCCTGAGCTGGCAGAGGAGAATGCAAGTACTCATAATATTTTCATCCTTCTTTGGCCTTCAGCAGAGACATTCACAAGGCATAAAATTTTAGTTTTGGATGTAGATTCATTCTTCCTCAGCATATAAAAGTGTTTGGGTCTGAAATCCTTACATCCATCTTTAAATCTGTCTCTCAAAGAATTGGTAAGGATTTTGCTTTTACTGAAGTACTGTTAGTGTGTGATGGCACAACTCTGTCATTACATCTCAGCAGTTCTGCTCATTAGCCTTCTGTTAAATCTATAAGCAGAAAAGGTCTGTGTTTATTTACCTTCTTTCTGCCCATTCTCCTCTGTGAGAATATCTTAACAACTCCAGGAAGCAAAGAGAACACCATGATAACAGCTGCTCCAGAGGGACATGCAGTTTCTTTGCTTAAGAGAAAAAGATGTAGACAAATGCTGCTGCATGTTTTTTTCTTCTTTTTTTAAGCAATTACTTCAGCCTGTGACTCTGTGTGAAAGCAGTGCATGTTGACAGCAAAGCTGAACAACAAGAAAATGTCATCTAAGTACTGCCTTTCTTTCCCCTTTTCCTAACCACACATAAAAAAAATAATTAAAATGAGGGGACAGACTTTGTGACTAAGTAACATTTGCCCAGGGAATAAGTCCACTGGCATTAGCAGGACTACTTCACTTTTGGATAGCTGGCCTGAATAAGAGTTACAGGATCTAACCAGAAACTAAAAGCAAATTCATTATGAATGTTACTAAAACTGGCCAGCACCATTGCTACTCAGTCCAGAATGGCATCTGTCTTGCTGTGGTGATTGATTAGCTGTAATTTCCAAAGCAGTTGTGTTTGTCATCTATGAAAAATGGGGTAGTGGTATGTGGGTTACAGTTTTAAGAAAGGAAAAGGACAGTAAGAATGAATTGCAGAATTGCATGGGGAAGGTTTTGAGTAAAAGGGAGGAAGTGTTAAATGGTCGTTATGGCTGTACTGAAAAGAGAAGAGCCAAGCATAAACGGGGTGTGTGTCCACATGGAAGCAGAGTAGCATGGTACAAAAAAGCTCACTCGGTGAATAATGCACAAAGGAACCATGTCATTGGGTATTCTCCTTTTTTTTTTTTGCCATGGTCCATGTTGTGTATATTCCTTTTTTTCCCAGGTAACCAGATCTTGAGTTAAAAACAGGGTTTTCTTTGCGAAGCGCAGAGATCCTACCATATTGAAGGGCAGTTGTTGCTTCCCTGTGTCTGGGCCAGAGCCTCGAGACACCCTCTCTGTGGCTGTAAAGCAAAGAGCAACTTTTTTCACTGTTAAATCTCAGCATCCACTTCAAATAATGGGTGACACATGCTGGTTAATGCATCATAGCCTGAGTTTACCCCACTTTGTGTTATTAGTGCATTCTCCCAGAGGTGGGAGCCGATTCAAACCAATACAGATTCCTAGTCATTAATACCATTAACCTTTTCACTGAACAAAAACCTCTAAAAATATATTACTTTTGTCTTATCCACTAAATATGGAACATTTCTCCAATTTGTCCATACTTTTGTCTAGAATTATTATAAACATTTTTTCACTGATTTATCAAAAGTGTATTTTTTTCTTGTTGAAAATGCCAAAGGGGAAGAATTTGGTTTTACTTCAATTTAATGTTTAAAATTTTGATTAAACAGGATAGTAAAAATGTTGCAATGGAGAAACATGCATGGGAAAACAACACTTTGGTAACTCTTAAAAAAAATATTGAGACACAGTTTTCCCTCATTCTCACTCTCTCACCCATCTCTCAATTTTTTTAAGAGATGTTTAAAAATGGGTTAGCAGCTGAGAACATAATTTGTACTCTGAATTAGCCTCTGGATTCAGTTATTCAGGTTGAAATTGCCTCAGATGCTTGTGTGTGTGCATATATACAGGTACATATTAAAAAGTCTGCTAACTTCTTGTTTCACATAATGTTCAGTGTGTGAGGTGAGCCATTTGCAGGATTTGATATTGTTGAACCAGTTAGTGCAAGCAGATATTTTATTTTTTGAGTGCAGTAGGAAAGAATTGCCTTTGATTGTTTTATGCCATTCTACAATCAATCATATATCTTGATATGTGAATCTTTCCTTTTAAGAGAAAATAGCATAGATGTAAATTAATCTACGTGTTCGTCAGTGAGACATATAGATATAAGATTAATAAATTCAGTTCTACTTAACTCAGTTTGATTTTGGAGGAAAAGCTGAACATAAAGTCTGCCAAGAGAATGTTATTACAATGCAATATGGCTTTAGAGTTTCAACAGATAGATACAAATAAATTGACTTGCAGTAGTGGTGGAAAACACCTTTAACTGACCTGTTAGAGTAACCGGTGTACCCCAAAAGCTTTATCTGCCCTAGGGCTTTGTAGTTACTGAGTCAGACTTTAGGTTTATACAGCACAGGAGTTTAGCAGGGGATCCAATTTATTTTCTTATATTTCAATCATTAGACTTTTGTTTGTTGTAATAACAAGCACCAACTGATGTGAACAAATCTTGAAAAATATTTTAAATATAATACTATTAAAAATGCGTGGCTTTAACTCATGTTATACAAACATAAAAGCCAATGATTAGACTCTCTGCCTACATAAAGGTAAACTGAGTCCACAGAAGTTGCTTGGGATTTATACACATAGTAATTAAGTCCTAAATGCTGTTGCAATAGGCTGTTTCTCCCCCTCCTTCAGCTTCTGAGTGCCTATACAGATAGTATTTGAAAAACTTCTCAGCTATTTAAAATGTGAACAAGTCTAAAACCTTTAAAAATAACTTGCATGGCTAGCAATGTCAATGCCCTCTAATACAGAAAATGAGAGAACTGTCATTACAAGGGAGATTTAAGAGGACTGACATGTTCCTGTGAGCTGGTAGAGGGACACTGAATATGCATTCAGCCATTCTTGTCACTAGAAGAGCCAGATACACATTGCAGGTGAATTTGATCTCAAGCTGCATCTTCTTCGAAGGATCATTGGAAACAATCTCCGTGTGTCTGCTATTCTTTTCTCAGCCCTTGGCCTCTGTGCTTGTGAACTGTACCATCCATACCAGCCCTGCTTCTGCCGAAACAGATTTCACACAGAGAACTAACAAGGAGCAGTTTAGTGCATTGATAGAGCAGGTGCTGGAGATCGGCTAAAGAACTGAGATCTGAAAGGAGCTTACTCTCTGTGCCTTCCTGGAGAGAGAAAAACTGAGTTCTTGTCTGTGTGTTTCTGTGTTGTATGTGCCAGTGTTTCCAGGGTCTTACGTGGCTATTCGGACACACACAGAGTAGCTGTTGAATAGACCAATAGAACACAAAGGACCAGCCTACAGATACAGGTAGAGGGAAACATCAAGATGATCAACTGAAGATGAGGCCCCTTATTCTTTCCTTTCAGACGACCTGTGCCAACTCCCTTTGCTGCAGCCTGTACCTGACGGTGTGAATAAGTAGTAGTACTTGCTTAGATAAAAAATACTATGTGCATGCCCAGTTCTTTTATTCAATACCATACTGAATTATGGTAAAAACATTGATTTAAATATCACAACAGTGATTTAAATATCTGGCTTCCAGACAGCAAGGGTTATTATCCTCTGCAGGAGAGGAAAAAATGTGCCTTTTTTTGAGGATTTCATTATCAAAATTAGAAACTTCCAAAGGCAACTTAAGCAGTACAGGAAGAAATCACTTGAAATAAACTGGTCTCCATTCTTTTACTGGTGAACTCAGTCACTTGGGGCTTGTATGCTTTGCTTGGTTTGAGATTTTTTCGCACATATTCTCCTTCAGAACCACCATATGGAGTTCAAAGGAAACCTTAATAAATTTATTATAGTGGATTTTTATTCAGTTGTAAAAGGACAAAAATGCATGGAAAACTATACTTTCACTTGTGCAATAGGCTTTTGACTACCTTTTTTTGACTAAATAATGTGTTACTATGTACAACGTAAGCACAGAATGAAGAATTAGTAGCACTTCTTATCAAATGGACTTGTTAGCTTAGCATTCTTAAAGTGGAATTCTACTGACCTAAGAAACCATTAGTTTATGGGGACGTGTAAACTCACTCATTAATGCCATTGACTTAGTCCGTGACTTTACTGCAGAAAGAAAATTAATTCATTTTGATGTGATGGAGACCTGATAATACTTTAAAAAAATGATAATTCCATGATCACAGAAACGAAGATATTGCAACAAACCTACAGACTTAGAAGAAAGAGTTTTAACACCTGTTGGCCAAACTCAGTCTCAGTGCAAGGCATCTCCCAGCTCCACCAAGATATAATCATGTAAACATTCTGGAAAGAACTCAGAAATAGATTGATTTGCATCACTAGTGAAATATCACTTTACTTCAACATTACAAGTATATGATCTACAATATAAGCTTCAGTAATTCCTAAATACTTCAAATGTTGCTGAAGTACCTTAGATTTAAGAGCTTTGCTGAATAGCTCTGTGATTTCTCATGTGTTAAAAATTAAGGCCATGGAAAAGAGTTTTGAAGAATCAGGGCATATTTTTCCTTAATGCTACAATTGATTTCTAAGGGACTAGTTAGGGAGAAAAATTTACTCATCTTGAGTAAAGGGTGATAGACCTCTACCTAATAACTAGAATTTTTGAAAAGACACTTTTTTTATAGTCTGTTCCCTTGATGATCTAAGATCATTCCTTATAACATTGAATACTCTACTGTTTAGCACTACTTTTAATTTAGTTGTAAGTGACCCAAACTGTGGTGCAACTGTCACTTCCCCAGTCTACGTTATAAATCTGAATGTGTATGTGATGTTCGATAAAGCAAATAACAACAGATCTAAAGAACACATCAGATAACTACTAATTCTTAATTCCTGTGAATGATTATTACTCTATTATTTTTAAGTATATAATTATTTCTGATAAAAGAATCTGACACAGGTTGAATTTGATTAATGAATACCATTATTTGCTGGTGGTCTAAAGGATTTATCTTTATCTAAACACATTTTTCCAGAATAGGCACTTTTAAAATTAGATTGAGTACTTCTGTATAATATCTATTTCAACTCCTAGACAAATTACCCTTTTATTCTATTAACTTTACTATTCCAAGTTTATCAAACAATTTCCCAATAATATCTTATAGACCTGTTTCACTGACTGCAGCAATCAACTTCTGCAAGAAAATCAGCTAAAAAGAAAACATAAATGTGTTGACAATAATATGAGACCTAATATGAGTGTGCACATTTTTGTAAGATGAATCCTTAGATGTTCCTGAATTGTGGTTTTCTAATGAACACTACTGGGTATTGGTCAAACTCGTCATGTCTTAATTGTTGGTATCATGAGAATTGAGTTAATTTTCCTATTTTTATTTTCCTTTCTGCATGAATTTACAGTTCATCAGTCTAAGCTTAGAAGGAAAACAAATATGAATTAATTTTGTGAAGTGATTCTGAAACTCATTTTAATTAGTCCCTTACACTCTACTGTTAACCTTGATTGCATTTCATATTTTAGATTTTCTCGCTTTGGATAATGAGAAATGCTCCCTACTAATAATGTTAGTAAAGCTGAAGAATAAATTGATGCATTTTTCTACATTAGCAGTTCAGTTTACTTTTCCAAGCTCCTTTGATCAAAAAGTCTCAATATGTCAATTTTGCTAAATTTTATCATCTACCTGTATGGGTAACTGATTACACTTCTTGATTTAAGGATTAAGAAGTCAATGAAAAAGTTATCTGAGCTGGAAGACAAAGTCAGTCTTAGCAAAATGTTAATCCACGGATTTCATTACATGTGAATCTGCTTACTGTATCTGACTATTAATATTTAATGCTTGATGTATAATGGATTGTGAAATTTAAGCAAAAACTATCTCGGTTTATATAAATACATGGATCTTAGATCTCTGATAGAAAATAACTTCATAGAGACAAATTAATTCCCAAGGAGAGAAATCTTTTTCCCCACTTATCTCCTACCTGAATCCTTAATCCTAGCATGTTTTAATAAGCTATGGAACTTTACATTTGCAAATTCCACTCTTGGCGAGCACACTAAAATCCCTAGTCTTGCTCCCGCGGAAACCGTACAAATTTTGGTCTTAGTTTTGAGAGGAACTGTATTAAGCCCATAGTAATAGGTCAGTTTGTGTGTCAGTTCTGAAGATTTTTGCTCTTTACATATTAGTCTTAAGGTAAAAAAATCCTGATCTAAGAGCTAGAGTCTCCTTCATAACAAGTAGGCTCTGCAAGACATCCCTGGTCAATACTGGGTGGCTCAAGACACCTGTTCAGCATGAGTTGTGGCAGGAGAATTGATTCCAGACTCCTTCAGTGATCAGGCCTCCCCTCTAGCATCACACAAAGTCACTGGACACAGCTGTTGCAGACAGTGGTGTTGGGTTTACAAGTCAAAAAGTCTTTACAGCTGAAATGCACCAAGGTTGGGTGATTGGCACATGAGCCCTATGGGGGAAACACCTGCCCCTCAAACGAAACGGGATTACCATACAGCTGTTGTTTTCTCAGCATGTGTTCCATAAACAGAACTTGGGCAAAGTTTATGGTTTGTTACTTCATCTGTAGTTTGCACCTTTTCTTTCAGTATTGTTTAACATGTCCACCTCCATTCTCTTTTTCATTCTCAGGAGAATCCAATTTGCTTATCAAGTTCTCTTTCTCTCTCTTTTTCTCTTCTCTTTTTTTTTCCCCTGTCTTTCCCTTTCATCCAGATGGAATGCCATTTGCTTGGTGGGTTGGCCGTGCCAATGAAAAGCATCTTTACTGGGGAGGATCTCTTCCGGGCATTCAACAGTGTGCATGTGGACTGGAAGAAAGTTGTCTGGATATGAGATATTTTTGCAACTGTGACGCAGATAGAGAAGAATGGTAATAATTTTAACATGTGTATAGTAGTGTCTGTGTGAGAGCTGGGGATAGGAAGTAGGGCAAGAAGGCTTGCATCTTTTCCCAATTCACAGCTTAGGAAGCTTGAATAGCTTGAGTATGATCAAATGAAAATGAAAGTCAAAATAGAATTTGGACTTCTGACTTCACCTTAATTTTCTTACTTGAACCAAAGACAAGATATCGGGCTAAAGCAGGTTGCTGGTATGGCTTGTCTTCAAAAAGTCTTTGTTATTGAATGCCAAATCCAGTCATTTAATTGTTTAAAAATTTCCATTGATTCAATTGGAGCATTGCATGAATAAAGGCTCTAAGAGGTTGGTGCATGGTTGTATATCAGAGCAGAAAATTCAGGCATAGATGGTAAAATTCAGGTACAGACAGAAATCTGTACTATCTGTACTATCAAAAGGATATATTTTTCTCATGAAACAATATATTTGTATATACCTTAACTTTATTTTACATTGGGTCTAAAGTTTTTTAAAGTCAATGGAAATGCTTCATTTGGTTTCTGTAGGTTTTGATTCAGTCTCCGTAGGACGTTTTAGACTTACAGCATGAAGCTCAAAGCCTTCTTCGGGTTCAGACCTTTGCTGAACCCTGATGTTGCATGAATTTGTAAAGGCAATTTTCCAATTAGTTCTGTACTTGTTTTGGAGGGGACAAAATTTCCCAATGAGTGATGTTGAAAATACAATTTGAAACACTGTGAAAATACCTGTGAAAATGCTGCTTCACCCTCTTTCCCTTCTGGACGACTCACTGACAGGAGCTGCTGCGCTTTCTCTAAAAAAATATATATTTCAACCTTGAGTAGTTCAGAAATTACAAATAACGGAAGTAGACAAGAAATGTCTTGCTGTAATAGGCTACTGTGTTTGAAATAGTGTCCAAATTATCCCTGTGAAACCTTCACTTAAAAGAGAATGAGTAAAAAGGAACTGTAAGTGTAGTAAAAAAGTAAAAAAAGTACTGTAAAAAAGTAATTCAGAAATGACTTGCCAATGTAAGTGTTGAGCTTTTTTTGGTTTCTTGATGTGTGGCATTTGCAAGAGAGCTTCATTTCCAGACAATCTGATTGTTCACTTGGACCCTTTATATCCCTGGGGTCACTATTCACTTTCAAAAATCATAGCTGTAAGGGGATTTCTTCAGGAAGATCTTTATGTAAATGTTGGTTTATGAATGTGATTTGTATAGATTTGTATAGAAAGGCCTGGTTGTGCATGTTGATTTATCTTTAATGTTTTGTTATCAGCACTTTGGTGAGGTTTGCACATGAGCATGAAAAGCACCTGTTTTTACAGGTGCTTGGCTCTGTCCATAATCCATATTTCACTTTTCAGTTAGCTGCTACTCAAGCAGAGCAGCTGTGTTAGGCTGGCAGACCATTGGGGTTGTAGGCTGTGATTGCAGGACAATGCACCACTAAATTTTACAAATCCATGCAAGGTGAAAGCTAGATGCAGTTTTATAATGTTTCAACCTAGCCTCTTAAGGAAGTGAGACGTAAGCAAATTATGCGGTGGCTGGTTATCTTCATTTCCCCCCCACACCCAATGATTTCAAACATCTTCAATAGAGAAGGAGAAATCTCAGAAGTATTAGAAATTACACATGCTATGAAAATTTATGCCAGGCTGACGGGAAAAAGCCAATTAAAACCCACGAGAAGGAAGTTAAGGAAGCTTACACGTTTATTAGATTTTGGCAAACCCTCATGGGAGAAAGATGTTGGAAATCATGGTTCATTAGCTTGGCAGCTCACACAGCTACTTGTTTCTCCTAATTTCATTATAATAACAGGATATGCACAAAAGTTTCCCCAGCTAAACTGCCTGCGTTTTGTTGGTTTGGGGGTTCAGGTGTTTTGTTTTGGTTTTTAATACATTTGAAATTTGCACTTTGGTAGTATTCTAAATTGCAGGTTGCGTTTTTAAAAGCTAAAAAAACCCTGACCTTTACAAAGAGTTTCTAAACATAAGAAATTTCATGCCTCTTGATGATTACTTTTGTGTCTCTCTGCTAGAACACTATATAATGAGCATTTGAATCTGAAACCTGCTGAGATCTGAACTGTGACTTTAACCTCCTATATATTATAGTGGAAGGAGCAAGACAGTAGCAGATGCATTTATTTGCCTTAGCATGAAATAAAATGGGTGCTGCAGAGTGGAAAACCAGAAAATCATTTTCACTCCTTTTAGATAAATCAGGCTGTTCACTGCAGCTCTGAGGTAGGAACTCAGCAGAATGGTTGCAGTGTCCTGAAGAGGAGACAGGCTTAGGATTTTGCTTTGATTTGGTTTCCCTAGGCTAAGTCTTGGGTGCAAAAGAAGCTACTACTTTCTTAAAGCAGAAGAAGAAAAAAAAATTTTTAAAAAAAAAAAAAAAAGGTAAATGAGAGAAAATAGACCTGAAAAAAGTCCTGATCCAGGTGTTTGGCAGAAGGTAATATGCACTTCCAGGCATGCTGACTTTCAAACGATACCTAAGCAGACATCTGAGCCAGCTGCTATCTTTGTGCTCTAACTTGACATGACACCGTTAGTCCCCCTGGAGTTATGTTGGCCAGATGAACAGGAGTATAATTGGTTGCGTGTTTTATGGGGAAGGCTTTTGTATTTTTCACCTTTTCTTTTTATTACAGCATTTTAGTGAAAATTATCTTTTTCCATCCAGCTCCTCACCATACTTCCAAACTCTGCAGTATGATGACAGCTAATTCTGCCACTGCAAAATACTCAGAACATCTTCATGGTATTTGCTGGACAATGGTAGAAGATCTCTGCTGAGGGATCCAGGGAACAAGTTGTCACCCTGGCCCAACCAAGGGAACTGGAAAGGTGTTAAACGTGACTTGACTGTAGTTTATGAATGCCTCCAAAAGAGAGAGATTCTGTTGAAAGCTCTTGTTAGCGAGTGGAAGCATCCATAGAAATCCAGCAGGTGCAAGCTGAAGCTAAATCTAATCCACAAAATGGTTTATTTCTCCCTTTTTTATTTCTTCTCCAACACTGAGAATAGTTAACTGTTGGGACGAATTACGTATAGATTAAACTGATTTGCCACAGCTTCAAGCATTGAACTTCAAAGCGATTGTCTTTTGAAAGATATACCCTATTTCAAACAGAATGTGCGTTCTTAATACAGGTTTTATTGGGGAAAGGTGTTAAACTGATTTAAAGAATAAAGCATTTCAGAAATGCAGACAGAGTTGTGTTATCTTCTGTCCATTCTAGAGATGCTTTGGATCCTTAAATACCTCTCCCAGATTGTCTTTCATCTCAAGCAAAATTCTCTTACCTTGGCAATGAAATTCTTGCTGCTCACCAGTCCTTTGGTCTCTCTGTCTGGAATCCATTTTCCACTCCAAATGCAAACATTTGATTGAAGCCAATCATCAAACCAATTTCTTATTGACCGCATTCACCTGGAAATCTTGTCAATTTGGAGAACTTCACAGCTTTTTATTTTGTACCGAAAGAACTGCATTGCTGGAAGTAATTTTGTACAGGAAGTTCAGGCATCTCAGCAGAGTGTGGTGGACTTTGTTGTTTCTAGCTAATAGATGATTGACCATCTTTCATTTATATTATCCAGCCTTATTATTCAAATTATAGGAGTAACATCTTCATTTATCTTCCAGAACAGCCTCCTTCTCTGGGGAACTAAGCTGCTTAGTCTTTCCATTTTCAAAATAACATTCATTCACCTGTTTCCCATGTCTCTGGAGTACTGCAAGCAATAAGGAAACCACGGGACATGCAAAGAAAGCAAGAGAGAGTGGGGAAGGGAGGCAGGGTATTATTGTTGTCAGCCCCACTTTGGCCCCAGAGATATATTGAGTATATCCAGCTTTGTTTGAGGGGGAGTAAAGCCCCTTGGAAGTGAATGAAGCCCTCCTTGGCCGAGCTATATTTGTACAAAGTTGTACCAGAGCCAGGATGCTAAAACTGGAAGAGCTGAGGAGAGCAGGGCAGAGAAACCCAGCTGATGACAAGCCCAGATTTGACAGGTTTTGTTTGCTCAGCCACTACCCCACACCAAACCCATTCTCCCAGAAGCAGTGCAGACAACTCCACAGAGTCTGTGAGCTCATAAATAAATCCTGCCAGAGGTGACCTGGCCTGTATAGAACTGTCTTGGATATCTGCCTTTATGACTGCATTTGTCAACAAACTAGAAAAGCTGCCTGCAGACAGCTGGCTGTAGCAGGCCCCTGAGGTGTCGAGAACCAGTTCATTACTATCTTTACAAACTTGTTCTCTGTACCTCTCCTCTAATTCAGCAAACATAGCCACTGCATCTTGCCTTCAACTATTGCAGCTATCAGGTATGTTCCCCCTGCTGCTTTTTTTTTTTTTTCTTTAATGTGACTTTACATTATTGAACCCAGTAAAGCATTTTTGGATGCAGCTGGTAGGTAAGATTGCAATTAAAATGTTTCCCTTCAGATTATTCACGGTATGTCCTGCATGGGGCTCAGAACTCTTTACCATGGAAGCCTGTTTCACTGGCCCATTGCTCATTCAGTTCATTGACATCTGATGATGACAGTATTCTTTTCCCCAAATATACTGTATTCATGAAAATCTGTACTGAATATCTGAGCTACTGAGGCTCAGACCCCACTAGAGTTTTCATTAATGTGCAGGAAGAAAATGTACAAATAGAGGACCATATGAGAAGAAATTATATTTAATGGCACCACTGGTTTACCATTTGTAGAAAAAGTATGGAAGTGGCTACCTAAAGATTACCAATTTATGATGACTTACACTGTTAGGATACCATAAAGTAAGATTTTTTGGAGCATGCTTTTATTACTAGTCAGGAAGAAGAACAATAGTTTCATAGTGTTACCATCAAAATAATTATTTGTAATTTACAAGTAAGACTGCCTGTGCTACATCTTAAAGTACTGATTTGCTGCACTGTCACATTTAGTATTGCTGCTCTTGCAACGAAACTTTTTCCTTATTATTTTCCTTTGCTATTCACCTCCCATACATAGAGCATTTGTTTGATGTGTAACATGCCTCATAGCTTATAGAGCAAGTCCTTTGGGTAGATACAGACACTAACCTTCAGACATGGATGAATAGATAACATCCAACTGTATTTAATATCTTGAACTAAAAATATTTAGATGATTGAATTTAAAGGGCATTATTGGATTTGGGTTGGTTTTGCTTGTGGGAAGTACAAACTGACACTGCTGTTTATGCAAAGAGCTCAGAGAAACATCTGTTTGTTGAGGGTGCTTTCCAGCCTCCGATAAACATTCAGATTTCCATCTGAATTTGTGCCAAATTGAGTGCCATGTCAGGTAAGCAGAAGGTCTACTTCCCAAGTTCATGAATTTATTTGTATCATTTTCTACATGTACAGAACTCCTTTCATGGAAATGATAAAACCTGCTTTGATTTTTGGGAAAATAGGACTTAGATTTGTGGCCAAGTAGCATCACCCCCTAGGACACTCCTGCAGGCAGGACCCACCTGTAGTTCTCAATACTGAGAAGCGGGGCACAGCATGGCACAAAATGTGTATTTGGTGGAAGTGGTCACAGAGATCTATGTGAAAACCGCTAAGAAAAATAACGTAGTGGTTTTGGCTAACCTGAGAAGCAGCTGTGGTTTTATGTGTACTGAGTTGCTAAATTAAAACACATATAAGTAAAAACTAGCTCTGGGAACAAATACGAAAATAATGCATCTAACAGGGTTTTATTTTTGTTTATAAGACAAAATTAATGTATGTGCACATCATAGTGCAGATGCTTTCTATAAGAAAATAGGACTTTTCATTAGAAATCCGTACTACATTAAAAGTGATCCCCAAGCCCGCTTATGGCAAAATTCCAAATGTTTTGTCCAAGCCCTGGAATATTTGTATTTTATAGTGCCACAGTAGTGCCTGCAGGAAATTATTGTACAGGTACATGAAGCTCTCTTTCTCCTCTGTGAGGCATAATGCACTATACTTGAGAGGCTGCCAAGGTGTACCACATAAAGAGAACAGGAATTGTGGTGTTTGGTAAGAAATGGAGTCTGAAATAAGTTCAAATTAAAGAATACCAGGAATTTAAGACACTCAAACTTTAGCTCTCACGAGAGCCTTTATAGTGTCGTCAAGTCTCTTTTCTGCTTTTATTAACTGAAACATCTTACATGTTGACTTTTCACCAAAAACTTGATTTCCCACCAAGAAATAGTGACAATAAACTGCAGCAACAGGGATGTTGTTCCCATCATTAACACATTCTCTGAAGGGCAGAATGTTTTTTCTGATAGGTTTTATTTCTATGTCTACTTGGATGAGAATATGTATCCTTACAAAAGTAAGTTTGTTTGTTTGTTTGTTTGTTTTCCATGTGTGAGAGAATAAAATACATTAAATGTGCTGTTTGAGCTTTAATAAAAGCTTGATTGAGTTTTCAAGGCTTTAGCATAAAAGTGAAGATTTTTATTAGTTCTAGAATATTTTTCTTTCTCACAGTTGAGCTATTCTGCTAGAGTTCCTTGTGATGCTGGCATGTAACTAGTAAAAACTCGGAGTTATAAAATTCTATATAAAAGAACTTCATGCAACATAACAGGATATCTAATAAGCAATGCAGTTTTCAGAGATGTGGAATAGATACCTTTAAAATGCCACCGTTTCATTTTTTGTAGATATCTTCAGTGGTAGATGTAGGAAGATACTGATTTTTATTTTAATCCTGATCATAGCTAGTCAAAAGACTGCACTATTTTTTGAATGAAAGTAAATTTGCAGAAAACTCCCTAAATATTTTGTGATTTTTAAAATTTTATTTTTAAAAAAAGTAAATGCCAATTTAGTTATTCACTTATATGTTGCATATTTTATGTCCTCTTTCTGTGCATCTTTCTGACTGCCTTTCATTCATTCTTTCTTTCTTTCTTCATTCATTCTTTCTCCCACCCACTGAAATACCATATTTAATTAACTTCCTAAGAAATACTCAAATACTTCAGCTTTTTTACAACTGTTTCATAATCTATTGAGAGCATGTATACTAACTTTCAAAGACTGATACAATAAACTATGTGAGTATGCTGCTGAGAGACTTCCGTGAAGAGCTTTGGAGACCATATACTTTTGATTCCAATATGGTATTTTTCCTTCCAAGTCTGTATTGAAGGCATCACTCTACCTCATGCATGGGAATTTCATTTTGCCGCACTTTGTCTGTAATTATCTGCATGTCAGACACCCACTGAAGCAAGAAAAAAATGCTAGGGTCAGAGAGGGTACCTCTCCTTTTCCCTTTGGAATTATGAGAAAATTAACTGTGCTGCATACAATTAGAAACAATGAAAAATAAATTGTGTGCAGCCTTTATAAAAAAAATCAGAATACCCTTTCTGTTTTTTCTAACATTAATCAGAGTAAAGCACTTAGCCAAGCAAACATCTGAAGTTGTGTGTCAGAGCACATCTGCTGATTATTATTTCTTTGCTGAAGTCCTGTGTCCCTTCCCACAGCTGTAACTATAATGAGAAGTACATTTGTGGAAGCTGGTGTTATAAGCAGCATATAGGTAGTCTGGGATCCTGCCTGGGATGTCAGACTCTTTGGTAGTGATATCACTCAAATAGCAACACCTGTTTCCTGAGCATTTGTGTAATACCTGTCTGAAAGAGCAGTGGGTATAAATTTGGGATTATTGGCATTTTAGATCTGGTTGAGTCCAGACCCTCCATGCAGATTGCTGAGCCATGCAGAGGTAAGGATCCTTTTCTCCAAAACAATTATTGAGATGAAGGATGCTTTGGTGGGCTGGCTGGTATTGTCTGGCTACCCAGTGCTAACAGCATTCTGGGTCAGGTATCATGTGTCCTCTCCCTGCTTGGATAAAGCATAAAGCCAGCATAAATGCTGTTGTCTATCTTGAGCTAACTTAACAGAAATGCAGACTTGGACTTACACCTGATCCACATCAAACTCAACCTGCTGAGGAAACCACTAGAGCCTGATTTACATTAATGCCCATTGAGAAGGACGGCAGCAGTCTGTCTTGGCTTCACAATCATTCTGCACAGCTGATGCACAGTTACAGTCCATACCAGACAGAATCATGTGTCCAAATGCAGCATCTTCAATGGTCAGTATTATGTATGAGAATAGAGCACATGTGCACAAATGTATCTTAAGCAGCATGTACTGGTCACAAGTCTCCCAGGTATTTTTGCAAAAGACCATTCATCTTTAAGCATCTCTTCAAATATTGCCTTGAATAAGGAATGTTGTGGATTTTGTCTGTGGTTAATCTGTCTCTTTCTGTTTATTTATTATAATCCAGGACAAATGATACCGGCCTTCTTACTTTCAAAGACCATTTGCCTGTAACTCAGATGGTGATCACTGATACAAACAGATCAAATTCTGAGGCTGCCTGGAAAATCGGCCCTTTGCGTTGCTATGGAGACAGTGAGTACTAGCTCTTCTCAATTTCCATAGGTACAGAATGTTCACTCTTTGTTTTGTGTGGGGTTTGGTTTGTTTTGCTTTTTTAAACTTATTTATCTGATGAAAGGTGGCTTTCCATGTGCAGCTCACAGCTGCCGTCCTGTGCCAATTAACTATAGAGAAGGGGGTTGTGCTTGCAGGGCAGTTCTGGAATGCCGCTTCGTTCAACACAGAGGCCTCCTATCTGCACTTCCCCACCTTCCATGCTGAGGTCAGCGCGGACATCTCCTTCTTCTTCAAAACTACCACCATCTCTGGGGTGTTTTTGGAAAACCTTGGGATTAAAGACTTCATACGAGTTGAAATAAGCTGTAAGTTTCACCGTTAAAGAAATCTTGTTGTATTTACCCAATTTTACAGGTGCAAGGAAGTGGGAAGGACATATTTTCTTCTGTCTTGAGATGGTTGAAGGTGCCTTAAGAGGATAAGATGGAGATGAAAAGGCCCATTAATGTAGATTTGTCTACCTCTCCTGTCAGAGTTTCCTGTGTAGCCATGGTCATTACACTTAATCTTGGTTTGGGGAGGTTTATCTTTCTCAAACAAGCCACTGAATTTACTTTTTCAATACTGATTTTTTTTTTTCTTGTCTTTAGAGAAAAAGCTACTGGTTAAATGTACCTGTAGACTGTAATTTTAGTTGAAGGATGAAAAATTTAATACAACCACTCTGGTTACTTTTGTTTCTATATCAGCAACATACCTAGTATGATGCAGCCCTAGTGTTTCAGAGGAACTCAGTGTGTATGGTACAGTTACAAGGTGAGAGCCTATGAAAGACAGGATCCTAACACAAGATAAGTCAGTCACACTTGTAATGGGACTTATAACTGCCATTCAGTATATAAAGAAGAGTAGCAGAGAACTTAGTGAAGTTTTGTTTCACTTCTGTTCCTATGACTTCAAATATTTATTAGTGACAAAAGTGTACCATGGCTTTCACATGAAATATGAATTCTGTATTCCAGATTCTGTCAAGCTTAGGAAAAACAAACTGAGTGCTATGCATTTTATAATATGCTTATAATAACCCCAACATAAAAATTAATAAAACAGGGCCCCAAGGCCCTTCGATTCATTAAACCAAAGGTAAATGTCATGGTGCATTATCACAAGGTAATGAGGTATGATTTACTGTTAATTGCACATCAAAGTCCAATTTGGTTGTACTTCAGTGTACTGAATTGGATTCTTAGGGATATAGAAGTATAAATGTCATTTTGTTATCAAATATAACAAATACTGCAAACAACTAGGAGAATTGTTTAGTGAAAGCTTTTGTGTGTATGTTAAATCCGTACTCCCAGAAAAATGAGTTATTTGAAAGTTTGGGGAAAATCTTGTCTTTTAAACTTAGGTTTCTCATTAGTAGTTTGGTGTTGTAGTTCTTGCTGCCAGATGGAATTTGCTGCCTAAAGGCCTTGTATCAAGGAAGCTCCACAGACCAGATGCTTCAAAGGGAAACAGCCTTTTAGCAGATGCGGAGGCTCAGAATAGAACTTTGTCTATCCCTGTGGAGTGTTTCCCATTCTAACTATCTAAGAAGCAGCTTCCAAAACCAGAGGTATCTGATTTTTTTGGCCTTGAAATAACAGGTTTTTTATGAATTTTCAATCCACAGCCTTCTGGTTGTGTGGTCTGTGGATTGTGTTCTTGGTCTTTCTGGTGTATTTCATGTTTTAGGAAGAGGAACAATAATCAGTAGCAGGAGTGTTAAAGAGATCTAGCCCCTTTCAGGCATTCAACAGAGCAAGAAAGACTCCTTTACATGGCTGCTGTTTTTCAATTATCATCCTGTTTCTAGGAGCCTTGCCGTCTCTGGACATGTATTAAATATGTCCCTTTAGTTTAGGATCACCAATGAACTAGTTTTGCTCATCTGTTTCTCCTTGCTTCCCAGGGCAGGCTCATTCAGTCAAACAAATGCTTGTAGGATTCTCTTCTACCATTTGCAGCCAAGTTCTGTAATTGTTAAGTACATGCATTTTGAAAGATTTAGTCAGAAAGAGCTCCTTCATCCTTTCCCCCATTTTAATGTTATTTGTCCTAAATCTTTTGCTACCATTGTGCAACTTTTGTACAGTGGTTGACAATTCTACTTCAAAAATAGGATAACCTACTATTTCTAGAGCACTGTAATTGTTACAGCAAAAAAAAGATGAGCACACACAGCCAAGTATAATCACAGTAGAGATCAAACAGTGAGGCTGCAGGCTTAAATTTATGTATAAGCTGCTGTGCAGGAGATGGGAGGTAAATGATGCTGTACGATTTGCCAACATAAAAGTTAATGGACCCTATATTTATGTAAGATTTCTTGATGTCAGAAGCACGATTTAATTCAGACCTTCACTTCCGCTTCACATCTGTTTATCTATTGCAGCCCCAAAAGAGATCACCTTCTCCGTAGATGTTGGGAATGGCCCCACAGAAGCTACTGTGCAGTCTCCTACACCCCTGAATGACAATCAATGGCACTATGTCCGAGCAGAGAGGAACCTCAAGCAAACTTCTCTCCAGGTGGACAATCTGCCCAAGAAGGTCCTGGAGGCACCTGCTGAGGGGCATTTCCGCTTGCAGCTCAACAGTCAATTATTTGTAGGTAGGGACCGTTTAAGGGTTTCTGTAAATATATACAATATTTATGTGTCCATGACTTGGTAGTGCTATTGTTTCACCATTGAGTTTGCATGTGCTGACCTAACTCCATTTTCTTTTCTTCAACTCCTTCAACAGGCAACATAAAGTAAACCCAAACTACTGCTTTTACACTCAAAACACTAATCATATTTTAACCATACTATACCAGATGATATTTTTAGGGTCTAAGAATGCTTGAAACATGATTATTGCCAAAGAATTCATACTATTTCGTTGTGTGCATCACTGGCTGTTCAATTTGCTGTAGGAAATGTGATCTCTCTCGCTAGATTAAATGTAAAAGGCAGAAATTCTTCATATAAGTTTCTGGGGCAAAGCCTGATGACAGTATGGTCTTAAAGTCTGTTCTTTTAAGCATGTCTGCCAAAACCCTTATTTGGCTATGGAGTGCATGTGTGAGAGAACTATGAACTCAGGAAAAACAACTACAGGTATTTTAACTGAAGGTGATCTTGCCAAGGGGAAAAAAAAAACTCTGTTTGCATACAGTTGTTTCCTTGTTTCCCTTGCAAATGAAACCTAGATTAGGACCAGGTTGTATATGATAATATAATCAGGGATTACAAAGGGACTTCTCCCTTTTCTATATTCAAACACTGTCTTCCTGAGTAATCTGTTCAGTGATGGAGTGTGTTGTAACTGCTTCTTTTTCAAGGCCATGCAGGTAACTACTCATTCTTTCCTTAAAATGGATTCTCTTACTTAGCTGAAATGCCACAGCAAACCTCAGTCTGACAATTCATTTTAATAAAGTTTACCCATGTATCCACACCCTTTGATTTAAGAAGATTTTGGGGTGTTTATTAGAGCTTTTTATAGTGTATGTGTGTGATAATTACTGGGCTCTGAATGTAAGGAATGAATCTGCTAATGAATACAGCTGCATCAATGGCTGGGAGTCCTTCCTGCATAGATAATGATGTATACCCAAAATGATCTCTGATAGAGTCAGTCAGAGGAAAGTTCACTGAAGAACTCACAGAAGGAAGGCTTAAGACCATCACAGTGCAAGGCTTCTGTTTTCTGTTACAAAATAAATTGTTTCTCCAATGCTAAGGTAGTCCTAAGAACATGTTTTGTGGGGGGCCAGGCCTGAAGGCAGTAGGGTTGGGCTGATAAACACCTTAGAAACATCAGAGAAGCCTAGCCAAGGTACTGTTTCCAGATAGAAAACTTAGAGAATCTAATGACTGGGAAAACTTTTCCGAATTTTTTGTTGTGTCTTTTTAAAGGAGTAAAAATGAAGGATTTAAAGAAGTAAAAATGAAGGATTTATACTAAGCCTTCTATTGAAAATGTCATATATACTAGCTGCTTACCATCTTGCATCTGCAAAGCAGTATCTGCCTATAAGCTTGCTTCTCTGCCTCAGGAAAATAAACAGGTTACCTGAACAAACTTCATGATGCTTTTAAAGTGACATAACCAGTTAATTGGTTCATGGAAACCCATGGTAGTTAAGGACCTCAACAGAGAAATGTGCCAACAGGAACCCTTGTCAGTGAAGACAAATGCAGAGCCCTGCACCTGGAGCAGAATAGCATCAGGCTTCTGTACAAGCTGGGGTTTGAGCAAACAGATAACAGCTGTGCAGAAAAGGTCCCCTTGGTCTTGGTGAAGTGAATCTGAATCTGCCTGTGAATATACCTGTGCTGTGCTGAGGAATAGATTGAACCAGTCCAGCAGTGACTTTCAGCTTAAGTTTTTCTCTAATTGTACTTAATATTTACAATAGCCTCTAGGACACAGTTAATTTATATCAACCAAGAGGTGAGAAGTTCTCACTGTGCAGTAATAGAGAGATTGCACTCAGTTTTCCATCCACAATTTTATTGAAACCTGAACAAAAAGGACAGAAAAGCTTATGTTTTCAGGGCTTTTTCAGACTTTAGCTCTACCTTATTGAAGGCCAAAGCTGTCCATAATTTTCTGAGTTTTCCTAAGAGCAGTCAGAAGAGATGGAAACCTGGGCAGCCTCCTGATTCTAATTCTGTTTCTCCCTGGGTGCTCCAGGGAAAGGTGGCAGAAGTCCAAAAATACGCAGATGTGGCATAATTTGTCTCTACTGAAAGTCTCATTCCAATTTCTAATAGGAGGCAACTGATTTAATACCTCAACCATGTGGAGAGAGTTTTATCCCATCTGAAAAATAAATGCATAAACAACATTGTAAAAAGGAAAGCAGCAACAGCACGTAATATTACTCCCTACTCCCCCCTAACCCACAACATAGTTGTTTCTGCAGCAGTCTGCATACTGACAGTGATTAAGGGGTATCCATAATTAGTGTGCACATTCTTAATTAATAATCTGTGTAACTGATGTGATTTATTATTTTTAAAATGTTGCAAATAATTTTTAAGTGAATCTCCCTATTTTACTCCATTTAAATACGGAACTTTTTTCCACACTGAAGGTAGCTAGCTAGTCATTAAGATATAACCTTTTTTTTTTTTCTTGATTCTTTTCCAGAATCAATTCACATATTTTGTAAATCTAATAAATAAGGCTCAATGTCAAAATTTAATTTAGCTTATTTATCTTCTGGAAGGGTTTATTGATCCTTTGGGATGAAGGAACTATATTAGTATCATGTAGCATTATGATGATTGAATGGAGATCCACCGTAGCTTTCAAACTTTGATTACTTTCCTGTTGCTGGAGAGACATCAGCCTATGTACAGTATGTGTGAGGTGGCTATGTAACACCCTCAAAAGAAAGGTCATTTCCTTGTAGGGAGTTATACAGAGTGGATCACACATATGAAATGAATTTGGACATTTGTAAAAATTGACTACAGAGCAGTTGGCATATAACATAATTTTAAAGGAATTCTGTTAATTGGACCAATTCCTTCCTTGTAAACAGTTGCTGCCCATTTTATGAATGAGTTATTTACTTCAGTTTTGGCCAGATTTCTCCTCCTTAACCCAAGATCCAGTTATATTTGAGACTGTAAATGATAGAAGAATTTAGCTCTTGGGTTTTTATATTGGTTCATCGTTTTTTTTTTTTTTTTAATTAAAGTTGGCTTGTCAAACAGGTTGTTTCACTTTTTATGATTTATAGGAAAGAAAGTTGAACAGAAACCTTTTCCAGCAATGTTCACAAAACAGTCAGTTGTAGGCAGTAGTGGAGCTGTGCTTCATTTACTGCTGATCCGGTGATATGGACACATTAGGAGCCTTTAAGTAGTTTGTAAGGGTGGGAGTTAAGAAGGCCTGACTTTCCTGGAAATTTATCTTCAGATTGACTGACTTAGGTATTTTAGGAGATTTAGGCTTTTACTGAAGATTTTCCAATGACTAAGCACAGAGAAGGATTTCTCTTTTATGTTTGTAGGTTCTTTTATGTCCAGTAAGGGATGAATTCACGCTTCAGTCTTCCTGAGTGGAGAACTTGATGCTGTTTCAGTGCTACCAGTTTTCTTGAAATATGGAAGAACATAATATTGTCTCTCCTAAATTTCGGCAAGGAATTTAAAAAGTCTGGATTCAGAGATAAAAATATACCACATGTGTGAGCAGATATTCTCTTTCATAAGAAACCAAATGAAACAAACCCAAATCACAGTTGTATAGTCCTTTTAGATGGAGAAAACACTGATTGTGAACTAATGCAAAGTTATATCCTAAAGACTGTGAAAAACATGAACTTGAGTTGTCTCAAAGGGATACTAACTGATACACAACGACAGTGAGTTCAGTGTTTGGATGTCATGGTTGCTTATTCCAGAAGAAAAATCCAGACGTTCAGAGACTACAGCAGAACCTGGGAGTCTCACCATCACATGTTGTCCCTATATTAATTTTGAGTTATGCCTGTTTTTGAACCCAAGCCTGTCTGGGTCAATGCTAGGGTAAAAATCAATTTTCAGCTTGCTCTGTGTACATGGGTGTGTTTAATGTTCTTAATCTGGATTTCTGTGGAGTATCTCTGAATGTTAGGTGTGTCTTACTGAGTTTGAATTCACATTAGATTACTTGGATTAACAGTACTATGTGCTAGAAAAATCTTCACTCACTTCTGACCTTGATAAGCATAAAGTACCCATTATTTGTTATCTGCACACTAATACTTTCATTTTGGATTTGGTAACACACCACAGATAGAGAAGTTCACAGGAGTATTACATATCCTGGAAAGGTGCACTCATGTAGCGATTTCTCGTACCCTGAAGTCTCTTTTGTACATCAATATTGTGTAGAAGGAATTGATAAAGTTGATAATCAGATCCTTCTTCTCATATGCTCATACTATTCATTGTATTCATCTACAGAAATCCTGAATTTGGGTGTCATTTCTTTCCATGCCACCTGTTCTCCATTCAGTTCTGCCCTGCCACCTTTTGTTGCCCTGTTTTATGTGTGATTCAATGGTCTTGGCTGTTCTTGCATCTTGCTGACATAGTGTCTGCCCTGCATGTCTGTCTTTAGGGAATGTTCCCTTTCGGGGAGCAGAACCCAAGCATTTCTCTGGACAGCACACCACATATCATGAGCAACAAATTGTCGTTGCCTGATGTTCCCTAGGTTCCATTGGAATTATGATCTCTTCCACATGTCATTCAAAAAAAAGCCATAGAAAATGGCTATCTCCTTATTGGATCTCTCTGGAGGTAAAACTGGAGAAGGGGAGACAAATTGGAGGTGTTCAAATCTAATCCCTCTCCTTTTATCTCCCTCATCCATAGCAACACAATGTGACAGAATTCAAATTAGCAATTCTGGTTTTATTGCATCATCTCCCATAAATATCTGAGTGTCCTTGATGGTTTCTCTTTGTTACAGAGAAACAGGTATGCATAGTCATTAAAAGATAAAAGTGTAGATTAAATAATGTTTATATGGTTAGCTGTTGTGGTTAATCTGTAACTGACTCAGAGGACACTTATGTATTTATCTATGTAGTACCAGAAAGAGTGTTTCTATGGCTATACTTGTTGAAATTAACTAGAACAAAGGCAGAAAGTCTGCTTAAGGCCAAATCGGCACACATGGACTGTGTGGCAGACTTCTGAGGTAGTTTTACGTGTGTACAAAGTGGAAGGGAGAATTTATTTTTACTGCTAGTACACTCAAAATCAAGCCAGCTAGGATTTTAAAGCAGCTCAAAATAGTTAGAAAACCATTTCTCCCTTCCTTTCAGTAGGTCTTGGGCATCTAGCTGCTGTAGGCTGCTTTATAATCCTCAGTTACAACATCAGTATCCTTGCACCTGGCTATGTTTCTTTTGTTAATTAAAAAACAAACAAACAAACAAAATGCAAACAGTAGAAGGAGCAAACCCTAAACAAATGTACAGGCTAGATTATATCAACTGCACCAAACTGCCCAGCAACAGGCCAGTTTGGCACAATACTTGCTCTGAAGGGACACGCAGAAGTCATTCCTTTCAATGGATGGTTGCTTTTAGCATTCCGAATGGGTGACATCCTTTAAGATAGTCCGTCCGTATCCTGGTATATCCTTGTGGTTCTGGAGGAGGTGTGTCACCATGTCTTCTCACGGTGTAGTCAGAGGTGAAACTCTTTTCTAGTGGAGAAGGCATGACCATAACACTCCAGTATGGGGAGGGGAAAGGTAGTGATTTTCACTCAACTGGTAACATCGGAGAAACAAAATACAAATTCTTTAATTTGATGCATAAAGCCTTGATCAGAAGTTTTTGTACTATTTATTTGGAATGTTAAGGAGGCTAGCAAAGTTAAGTGCTTGGATTCCTGGTTTTGACTTGGGAACAAGGGAGCAAGGAATCCTTAGGTGAATCTCCTCTGTCTGTTGTAGACGGTCCCAATGCAATGTACCCAGAGAGAGTAAACATCTGAGAAGCTTTGTTGGGAGAGAGAGAAAAGGAAGGAGAGAAAAAGAAAGGGCATACTTTGTTTACTGTTGTTTTAAAAGGAATCTGTAGACACTTGGGGATATTTTGGAGGCCATGAGGAGGGATTAATGATTAACTCCTTGTGTATCCTGACTGTTTTGTACAACATTGTTTGAGACTAGCAAGTGTGACTTGGATGTCTTCTGAGGAATATCACAGCAAGTTCTCCTACTCCTGAGTAATAATAATTATGATTCTTATACATTCATGCCCTTTTCTGTTCTTTGTATCAGTTACATAAGCAAGAAATCTCCTAATATTTATTCACACCACTTCAGATTCCCTAATCCTAATCCCTTACCATCAAAAAGTCCTTTGCTTCTTAAAGCAAATCCTCAATTCATTGATTGAGTGTTAATAATTTATCCAATTGTGTCACCAAGCTACACCAGGAGTACTCTGTGAACTTCTTGCCCCATACTCTTAGACCTTCTTTCTTTCCCCAAGGCTTCTAGGTAAAATTCAACTGTATAAATACCTTGCTGAAAGCAGCATGGCTCATTTGACTGTCAACACCCCTCAGCAAAGAACAGCTTTAACCTTGGTGTTTGTGGTCCCGAGGCTTAACCTAAAATCTGTTTTACTGAATAAAACATTTAAGCTATACGGTATGTACAGTTTTGGAGCAAAATCTCCAAAGAAAAGGATTGTGTGTGCACAGTGCAGCAAATGCCGAAGGTCCAATTCTTGTGTTCAGAGGGCCTTTAAAATAAGTGAGACAGCATTTGCACATCTGAAAAGAAAATATTTGTTTCTCTCACAAAGCCGTACTAAAATAAGCATGAAGTAAACCTGTCTCACACATACTATCCTATAGTTCAACTATACTTACTCAAAATCAGAATTTCTGCTATTAGTGCAACAGAAAGAAAAATATGTGAAAATGGTATAGCAGAACAATAGGGTTTCGGTGAGATTGCTTTTCAAGCCATTGCTTCATTGTCTTAGTTTGCACAAGTCTTGCTTAATTAAATAATTTATGAAAAAACAGATGGTCTTCTGCAAGGACTTAGCAAAAGATACCTCATGCACTTTGATACAGAACCAATTTCTACAAGAGAATAATTTGGAAAGATGACCCCTTTCATACTGCTTTTGCAGGAAAATCACCAATAAAGCTGCCATTTCAGAGCCTACAAATGCTGTTACCTCCTGAACCAGAATTAGATTTCTTAGCAGCAATCAAAATTGCAGTGTCTTCAAAAGAAAAACATTGGCCACTGCCAAATAAAGCCCATAATAAGAAAAATGGCGATATTTTCACAAAGTACTCTAACAGTCACCATTACAGTTATTCTTAGAGATTACCTCTTATGGAAAAAAATTCATTGGGCAGATAAGAAGGTAGTTAGCTTGTAGAGACAGAACTGCCCTCTTGTGTAGATCCACACAGCTCTTATCTTCAGGAAGAAACCCAATTATATTGAACAATTGTAATAAATAACACAACTGTGACCTGAACTCATGTTTCCTGCCTACAACAGCCATTCACGTGCAACATCAGGTTGGGCAGTCATGCATAAATTCTGAATCAAGTCATTTCCCTTCAGCCAGCAGGCCTGGTGCTGAACCTGATTCATCCCTGCTATCTGGACTCATCAGCATGTGTAACTCACCTGCTGTTTGGATTAGGGTGTTATTTATACTCTGTGCTATGGCAACAACAACACCAAAAAAACAGGTTTGGCTTTCTCATGTATTAGGTGATATGCAGACATACGATAAAGCTAATCTTTTTTCCCAAATGAATTTGCAGTTTAAATGCCAGACAGGGCAGTAGATAAGGCAGGAAGGAGAAGAATGGCAACAAGAAAGTGTCACATACAGCTTTTTAGTCCTTTCATAAAGATAGAGAACTTTAGTTTCCAGAGCTGTCCGTCATCTTTTGCCACTGTATGCATTGATATATATTTTTTAAAATTCATGGACTCATATTTGTACCTCCGTATTGGACTTCAGGGCTTTGATCGCTGTGCAGACTCACCAATGAATGCATATCCTTTTTTCTCTCTTTTTCAGGGGGATCAGCTTCCAGACAAAAGGGATTTTTGGGATGCATTCGATCTCTGCATTTAAATGGACAGAAACTTGACCTTGAAGAGAGAGCTAAAATGACGTCTGGTGTTAAACCTGGATGTCCAGGACATTGCAGCAGTTATGGTAACCTGTGCCATAATGGAGGAAAATGTGTGGAGAAGTATAATGGTTACTCCTGTGATTGTACCAACTCAGCCTATGAAGGACCTTTCTGCAAGGAAGGTAGGCACTGAACTTTGATCCTAAGTCCTTAGTGGTCTCTGAATTACAGCAGTTTCACTCCTGTCAGTTTGGTGTCCCTGATGTTACAATAAGACGTTCTAATATCAGCTGTCACTTCAGCATTTCTAAGTGTTTATCTTAAGCAGGTTGTAACACCTCCTTTTGTTGACTTCAGTGGCCTCAGAAATTAAAACTATATTAGTTGTCCTGTTAAAGTTGCCAGCTACATCCCACTATGATTCCAGTATTCAACTGCGTATAATGGCCCAGACATTAGCAAATAGGGCTGAGAATTTTTCATAACAGTTGTCTACCCATGTCTGAATGTTTAGTTTGCTTGTTTTTAAACCTCATCTAGCTTTGTTCACCTGAACAAAATCTTGAGAGCTTTTCGTTACAGAGTTTTGGAGCAACGGTGTGACAAAAAGAGGTAGTTTTTTAAGTATTTTTGCCATCTCTGTGACAAGCCATTGAAATGTTACGAGATTTTTAAAAATAAGTGTGAAGCATTCAGGAGAAAACTGATTTGCATTATTCAGTCTGTGGTGAATGTGTCCTCACTGAACCTTTCTGGTGGCTCACTGGAGATGTTGCCAATACCAGAAAAAGGAGCAGGGCAAATGAAGAACATTCAATTTAAATAGCATGTTCTTTGGGGGAGAAAGGAACTACCAAAACTCCTGTTCAATAACAGCAAGGTACAATGTGAGTGTTTTTATTTCCACGGCTGCCACTCACCTCGTGAATGCAGCAGGTTTACTAAGTGGGCCGAATCATCTGCTGGTGTAAATCGGCTTAGTCATACTGTAGTCCACGGAACTATGCCCACTTACATAATCTGAGGATTTGGCACTGATGCCACGAGAGGAATATCAAATAACCACATAGTGTCCTGTTAGGAGATGCTGCTGTAGAGGTGGAGGTGCTTTATTAGAGAAGGTACTTGTAGTCAGTTTGTGGGTGAAGGTATCACCATCCTAATATTAGTGTGTTTCACATTAGAAAAAACTGCTGTTATCGCATCTGTGTATTTCATGGCCAGACTACATTTTGTTTATTGAAAAACATAAGTGTGAGTTCTTGGGATTTGAGCATGCACAGGTAGATGTTTCAGCTTACCTTACTGGCTGTCTTTGGGTAAATGTGTTGCTTTAATAATGACTTTGTTTAAAAAGGAGACTGCAAAGGACAAATATATTGTCTTTACTGTGGGGGAAAGGCAGAGAATATTGCTCTTTATGTCAGCTGTCAGAAGATGGTGAACTGAGTATTTGTTTGGCCAACAGACATTTTAGCCTGTTCTATCTTGTGGAGCTCTGATTCCAGCACTAAAATAGTTTAATTTAAAGGCCTGTCTCCATACACTGTCCTTCTCTGTGCCAGACAAATAGACTGTAAGGAAGGACACACTCCTAGTCGAAATTAAGGAAGTGGTAACAGCTGGGTCAGGGACATTTTGCAGTGTTCTGCTTCGGAGGGTGTCAGCTTAATTCATGCCTACCTGGGAGATCTGAAATTGCAGCAGATGAAATTATTCTCTTGGTTTATGTATGCTTTCAGAGGTTTCCGCATTATTTGAAGCTGGCACTTCCGTTACCTATATTTTCCAAGAACCTTACCCTGTAACAAAAAACGCAAGCACCTCAAGCTCTGCCATTTATGCGGATGCTGTCATGTCCAAGGAAAATATTGCATTCAGCTTTCTCACGGCACATACTCCAAGCCTTCTGCTCTACATCAACACCTACTTTCATGAATATTTGGCTGTGATTCTCTCCAAGAATGGTAAGTACTCTTGATTTGCTACCAAAGGGAGACCAGTATAACTGGGGTTTGTGAGAATAGTATAGAATTCTCCACTGATTTAAGTTCATTTCCTTGTCTGCAACTTTATCACCTTCATGGTATTCACTTCATGCAAATGGCCATCACTCTTTTTTATGTCCCTTTATTTGGCATTCAGTGCTACACTTGCTTATTCAGTCTTTGAATAATCATGTTGTTTGGACTTAAAATGTGCTCTGACTTCCATTTGGCAAGACTGTACAATAGCAATTCCTTGCTATTTATTCCACACTAAGATCCATTAGGCCTCCAAGATAAGGGAATGAGAAATACCATGAACATACAAGAACACTTGGTGTAGAAATATATTATCATTTTATCTTTTGCATTTTTTCTTGGCACAAGTATTGCTCTTCACTGGGTTGTTTCAATGGAGTATGGCCAATTTGTTTGACTATTAAAGCCAGAAAATCAAAGTTTTCTATGTTCACAGATCAAAGCATGAGGTGTAAATCCATTTTCTATTAAAAGGTACATGGTGTGGGGGCTTTTTGAAAACATAAAGATTTTAGGGGCATAGGCCCTACATCTTTTCAATAAGACTCTGGCTCCTGAGTCCTTACAGTGCTTTCAGAAAACTCACTCCAGACAAACATCATCCTTGAAAAATGGGGATGTTTGAATTATTCAAGAGTTATTCAGGCATTGGAGCACTAGAAATGATGAGTAAGCGTATTGGTGAGTCACCAGCCTGTGGCAGAACAATAGAAAGCTAATGCTGTGTGGTTGAATATGTGCACTTGACTGAATGACCCAGACCACTCTGAAGCCTTGCAAATTCTGAAATAGCTAAGCTTTCAAGTATGTCAAATGAAACTATAAGGGGTGGGGGGCGTGGTGGGGAAGCTTTTAATCTCTATATGCTTTTTGCTATAGTTTATCTCCTAGCCATGTTAGGCAGCTAACATTTGGGCTGCCATGGGATGAGCATCCCAGTTCCTGGGAGAAGCAGCTTGGAGAGTATGTGCCTGAACCCAGCTCCTCTAAGCACTATTGCAGCAGGGTGGTGGCACTACTGAGGAAACCCTCTCTCTCTTCTCCCATCCAGTTCCAGATTTCCTTCTCTGATTTGCTCTTGGAGGCAAGTGTTTATGATTTTCAGATACATGAATATTCCAGTGCATAACTCCAGGGTGCCAGAGGTTAGCTGCTGAGGTGAAACCTTGGAATCTGCTTATCAGTTACACTCAGGTCTCTCGATGCCACTCAGGCAATGGAAAATAGCCCTAAAGTGAATGAAAATGTAATATCCATTTAAATCAGCTTTACTTTTGCCAGCATAGTGTAAAATGACCTTAGAAACATGAGTCAATTGACTTTTTATTGATGAAATGCATCCATGAGCAAGATATAATCGTGAAGTTCTGGAAGGGGGAAGCTCTCTAATGGTGGTTGGGGAAGGGGTTGGGATCAGGACAGCAGAATCTCTTGCAGCAGCTCAACAGGAGCAGAGATAAACCTTGCATTTTGGCAACTGCTCTGTCTGAAGATCTCTACTTAGGTTCAGATGGAGATAGGGATTCTCAGTGCTTCTGGAGATTAGGTGGAGCAGCTCTCAGCACACTCCAGCAATTTAAACAAGGGCACTTCTCTCAGATCTGTACCTCTATTTACTCACTTGTAAAAAGAAGATAAGAGTGGTTTAGAGGGTTGGTGAAATGTCAGGCTTCAAACCCCTGGACTACAAAATGTAGCACGGTATGCAAAGAATTGTTCAGATAACTAGCTGACATTGGTTAACTCCTGAAAGTCTCTTTCAGGGTTACGTTGTGCATGCCTCTGTGTCATTCTTTCAAGATAGTCATTTCAGTCACGTATAAAAATGTGCCAGGTTAGAAATTACTAAGCAGAAAAGTAGACAGCTCACAGAGTTATTTGTTAGCATTGGAAGTTGGAAGGGTAAACATGATGCTTTTGTTTTGTAATTAATTTTATTTTCAAGGCTGAATCCCCAGCTGATTAATGACAAATCTTTTAGAAGTATAGGAAAAAAAAATCCTGTCTTCATCCTCCTTTTCTTAGGGATATGGTTTAGAGCTGGACTCAATGATCTTAAAGGTCTTTTCCAATCAAAACGATTCTATGATTCTCTGCTTTTTGTCCCAAATTTAATATTTTTTTTTAATCTCATATCCTCTTATTTTTAGTCTTGTTGAAACTGAAATTATTCCAATGAAAATAATGTTCAGATAAGTTAGTCTTTTTTCCTCCAAGAGGTTTATGCTGCCATAAAGTTACTGGACTATGAATAATAATGTCTTTTGTAGCATTAAAAGTGAGTGTGATTCCTTCTGTCTTATTGGCTCATTTTCAAGGAAACTTGCTGAGTTTGACAGTGTATAGTAGGACCTAAGAAGGTCTCTGCTGAATAGCTGATTGGTTAAATAAAGGTTAGACTCTTGGTGAAATGAGAATGGGCATTCTCACTTTTCTGTTATCCACAAAATAACTAAGCAAATTATTGGTTAATAGAAGTGGTGATAAGTAGAATGTTTCTGGTAATTCAGACTTCCTGTGTTATATATTTAACATAAGAGAGGCTAAAGTCTCTGCAAGGCTTATTCATTGTTAGACTATATTAAAAGGGCCTTATATGAAAGTATAGGAAGCTATGGTCTAATCCAATCAGGTGTTAAAAGTTTCCTGTAAAATCAATTTTTTTTCAATAAAATTAATAAATAATCACATTTAACCCCAACATTCTTTGCACTGTCAGTCTGTAAAGAAGGTCATATTGTTAGAAGATACTGTACATATTGATTGAGACACTAGAATTGTGGTAATAAAATGATTCATTTAGCGTTATCCAACAGGACAGCATCAGGTCTGAGAATGGAAATAAAATCTCCTCATGCTCACTCATGGCTTCACCAACCCAGATCAATGCTGCCCACACAGAAAGCCCTTCCAGCACTTGGAGCCTTAGAGGGCAGGTGGTTGATGAAGGAGGTAAAGCTATGATGGATGTTGGGTACAACCATATGTCAATGTAGAAGCTACAATTCTAGACCAAAACAGATGACCTCCTTCTATGAAATGAGAAGCTCAGTAGTGCCTAGCAGCTATTATTTCTAGACACAGTTCCCACCCAAATAACTTATCTTTATCACAAGGTTGTTCTTACCTCTGATCGGTTGGCTCATATCCTGGCAGTTTATGGCTAAGTTTTCAAAAGCTGATGTTTTTAAAGATGACTTAGGGATTCTTTCCATCATTACTTAATACTTAACACTTTTAAATCATGCGTATGCCTTTGAAAACTGTATCAAATAACTTAGCATTGTTCTCTCCTCCCCACTCCTACATATTGTACACACAGATTCTTAAGGTACACATATATATATAGGTGTGTATGTGTTATATAAAGACTGATATGTATATGTGTGTATAGATGGGTATGTTTGTAAAGCTCACATAGTCCCATTGATCCTACATCCATAAAATTAGCAGTACTATAATAATTAGCCATGCATTTTTAATATCTGTGCTGTAGAAATTTCAAATTATAGTGCCCATTACTAAGCTACAGAAAATGTGTAAACATCTCTAATTAGCATTTCCAGTGTTAGTCCACAGAAATTATTTACATCACAGGAAGCTACTGCCCAGAAAAAAATATTTTTTCTTTCCTAGGCTAAGTTTTCACTGTACATTTTTACTAATATACAGGATTTCATCAAGTTGTCAGTACCTTAGTATTATAATCTTTGTCTCGATCTCTAAAGACAATAACTGATGTGGGTCAAAAATGTTAAAAAAGGAACTATTAGTGCTCCTCCTTACTCCATTCTTCTTTCTCCCCAACAAGTAATCAAATGTGATATGAATATGATGAATTATGTTGTCTAGAAAATGTTTTGCCGAGTCTTTGATTCTCAGTTGTTGGCTTTCTCCATGTAAACAATATGATTCTTAATCTAGAAAAACAGCAGATAGCCAGCATCAAATAAAAAGATAGAATCTCGAACTGTTCTAGAGTGATTGAAAATTTATCTACATATATTATCTGATCTCATAAGAAACTTAACAATTTGAGTCCTTTTTTTTTCTTTGTTTCTATCTAGTACCTATTGCCATCACAGTGAGCTCTGTTCTCAATTTCTTTTGGAAAGCAAGACTCTGAAGTTGCATAGGAAAGATTAAAGACAAGGAAAAAAGCACAAAACTGTTAAAAACAAAAGTAAAAATGAAAACAGCTGGAAAAATTCTTCTGTTAGGTCTCTGATACTCAGCATTTAGTAGCAGGACCCAGATCAACTCCATTGCCCTGTCTCATAAGGACTTGAAATCAGCTGACATTTGAAGTAAATAGGAAAATGAACCAAAATCTGTAATAGAAGTAAGCTGGATTAACATTCTGCAGAAAAAGAAGTAAATGTCATTAGTGAGAAGCTTCGGATTTTTTTTCTTTTTAATAAACTACAAATCTACTGTGATCTGTCTCTAAGTCAGATGCAGCCTTTCTATTGAAGGCATGTGAATTCTTGTTGGTTTTACTTTTCAAGTTTGTTAAGCTGCATCTCCATCAACTTTTCTCAAGCAAAAACAAAGCCTTTGTCATTCAGTGGTCAGGAAAGGCAAAAAATCTAGTTCAGTCTTTGAGGCAAAAAACATTTTTATTCTGTTCATGCTGTGAAATATGGAGTCCAATGGGGCAAAGCTAAAATAATTAGGGAAAATAGCACTTAATGGAACACTGATGTGGGTTTGGGGGTTGATTTTGCTGGATCTTTTGCTTTATCACCTTGCAGGCTTTAGTTTTGTGATGTGGGTACCAGAGAACATAACTAACTGCTACAAAAAGACCCTCTAGGATCTGCTATTGTTAGTGCAATAGTCTTATCTTTTGAGAACACATTCTGGCTTACAGACTTTAAACACCCATTGAACAACTTGCGCAGGTGCTCAGGTTCAGGCATAGTTATTTTTAATAAATGAGGAGCAGGCAACTGTGGGAGACAGCTTTGTTGAGGAGACTAGTTTTCAAGCAACTGTCTGTGAGTGACTGAGAATCGTTCTTGGCCTGGCTCTGGTTCACAGACATTATGTGATTTCACACGGCAGATAGGACTATATGTCTTATACTTTCGAACAATTGCTGTCGTTGGCCCTGAAATCTTATGTTATTTGTTGACTGAAGGGCCAGTGAGAGTTTCACTGGGAATGGTGAATGTAAAGAAACTTTCCCCAGTTGTCTGTAAATGGGAGGCTGGCTGTGGCATCATGAGTTGAAAGGGTTGGGGTGACAGGACTTCTCCCAATCAGTTTCTTTAGGTAAATAGAGAAGCTCCTGTGGTTAGAAAAAAACTGTGATCCTTTGGATGATTCCCTGCTGTAAGCACACTTCACAGCAAATGGAATACTGAATAGAGTTTTCGTTTCAAATCCAGCACTAAAAAGTCTTTGAGGAAAGAGTTGGATTCAGTGCCCAAACCAATTGTTTGTTTGTTTGTTTGTTTTAGCATATGGCACTTTAAATCTCTAAGTGTGCAAGACTTAGAAAGGAAAGGCAGCCACAATATTCAGCCAAGGACTCTGGCAGATTTCTTTATCTGCTTTCCAAGAGGAGAGAACTGAAAGATCTGTCTCATTAGCTCAATTCATAGACATGTTTGTACTCATGAAGATCATTTTGCCATACTGAAGGGTCAAGAGATGTTCTGGAGAACCACAAGGGAAAAACAAGGGAACTGTAATTGGATTACATTGAGCAGGAAAGGCTGAGCATGCAGTTAATAATTGATCTGTGTTCTGCATAAATAGAGACTGACTTTGAACTTACTGGTGTCTGGCATAAAACCCCAGACCACTGTCTACAGATAATCAGCTTGGAAGAAAACATACATTCCCATTTGCTTGGAGGAGGTGTTTATCTCCTAGAAGATTTAAGTTCCTGGCTCTTATTTTGTGATTGAAAAGTCATTTTATTGTTGGATTTCTGTGGAGCTGTACTGGAAGACTGGAGAAGAAGGATAGTGGGTCATAAGCTCCTGTGTTTATATGGATGCTTCATACATGTGTATATGCTCTGCAGTAATTCTGAAATTAGGATCTTTTCAGAACCATTTTGCCAAAACCTTTAGCCCTGAAGCTTGATAGTACTCATTTTTCAGTTATTCTTAACATGTGAATGATCTGTGTTGTGGACATAGAGAGCTGTGTAGGGAGAGCTGTAGCTCTGCAGCACTGTGGGCTCAAGTGCTGCCTTGGAGCAGTGTAGCTGTTTCCACAGGACACAGACCCCAAAGATACTTGGAAGAGCCAGCCTGGGTCCAAACACACATCTTTATCTTGTTTGTAGTATCTGGGTCACTAATTAAAGGATCCAACTTCTCCAGTCACAGAGGGTAGCATAACCTTTGAAACTGGCAGTGCTTAGATGGACTTTCTGGTTAGAGGACCAGAACATCTCACAGAGATTCATGACCAGTCAGACAGTGTCTGTAGAGCTCAACACAAACAGGGATCATTAACTTCTAGAAAGCCACTAATCCACAAAGTTCTGTGCTGTCTTTATTATGAGTTAAGAATAAAAAGAAGGTTTGAAATGAGAGGCATATGATTATTTATATCTAGTTTTATTTAAGATTATTGCTCACTCTCCTGCTCCACAGACATCATCTAGTGCTCAAATTGATTATTTCATTTTTTCTGTTCAGATCATCTTTTTCTGTATTCTCATTGCTGAACATTATGGTTATTCGTTAGGCCAGCATGAAACAAGTTCTTCCTTGAATAGGTATCTGTTCTGCCAAAACTGAAACAGGAATGATTGAAAGATATTAGGAAAAGAATGGAAACCATGAGGTAGTATCTCAGTATGGGTAGGTTGGTGTGAATTCCTCAGGGCATCACAACAGACTATCTCAGCCTTTTTTGCCTGCGAGCTGTTCACACAGAGTTAGCGATGATGCATAATTTGCAAAGCCAAGTTGAATTTTTGGAATAAAATTCAGAGGATGATACTTTTTATTTCATTCACTGGATAAAAAATAAAACCTCGTCCTTCCAACCTGGCTGCTACACTAGTCTTAAATGAAAAGTACAGTGTAAGATGAAAGTCTGCCAAGATTTTTCTACATAAAAAGGTGAGTAAATCATAGAGCCTACTGAATGTCTGACCATGAGAAGACTAATGGCATCCAGTGTGTCTTTAAAGACAGGAGGGAGAGATCTGAGCATCAGATCCAACAGTAGCATATAGATAGCTTTTGTTAATGAAGAGTCTTTAAATTACTCTTAAAATTCTTAAGAATGTGTAGAAAAGGTATAGGTTAAAATTTACCAGAATAAATGTCACCATCAGAAAGCAGGTAATCTCAGGGAGATTTAACTGCACCTGGTGCCCTCTGGTCTTTCCTTCATATTTACTGTCACCTTCAGGGAAAAAAAGATAATTAACATATAATCACCATGTAAAAGAAAGAATAACCAGTCCCTTCCCCAGAAAGAAGTACTGGGGAGTAGAGAGGTGATGGTAATGACTAATAATACTTTCTAAAATTGCTGCTTACCCAGAAGTTTCATGTCATTTTCCAAAGGATGTTAAAATTCACCTGTTTCACCAGCAGATAAACTGTGACACAAAGAAGGAAGATGATTTGTCAGCAATGATCCAAGCTGAGACATTGTGGCAGTGCTCTATCTGTCACCTCCAGGATACATAAATACACCACTGTGTATGCTTACATGTGAGCTAAACTGGAAAGACAGTGTTTAGTGTTATCCCACATCCATGGGTTAGCCCAGTTCCTATTTTAGGCCAGCGACATTGGCAGGGACATGGGCTGTTTTGGTCAGACAAGTGTTCCCCTTAAAATGTCTGAAATAAGCTCCGTGTTTAAGCCACTCATTATGTGCATGATGAGCTTTACGACTGTGGTCATCTCGGTCATCTTTTAGACTTGCAATATTTTCTAGCTTTGGAGAAAGAAGCATCTGCTAATTCCTTTTTAATTGTCGGTCAGCCTTTGTTAAGCCAACTGGCAGCTAGTGGGAATAAGATGTCTATGAAGGTTAAACACTTTTGTCAGTCATGTCAGGGAACTAGCTACATTTGTTGATGTTTAAGTGACATTCTCAATCTGGATCCATCTGCCTAGCAGGATTGCAAAGTGAACCGAGGTCGTGGGCCTCCGCATAGCCTCCTTTAAGGGCTTTTTTCCAAGTTGAAGAAATGTGAAGTGAAAGTGTATTTTTGAAATAAAATTGCCTGAATATGATCCTTAAGTCCTGAATGTCTCAAGCTTTGAGTGGAAGGCTTACAAATGAACACCATTTTTTTTCACTAACATAAAAGATTACAAAAATTTGTGGGGACGGCTCTTTTTTGTAACCTTATATAAAAGTGTCATTTAATCAAATGAAGTAGCTGAGTAATCATATCAACAAATGTGTTCAACGGTTTCACCTCTTTGTTTTCACCGTGCAAAACAGCAGGAGTTACCTCCTAAAATCTGCAAGTACTTTCTTAGTTAAATACCACTGGATGCTGAAGAGATGGGCCTTGTTTCTTTCAAACCACCAGCGGCACTTCCACTGAAGAGTAAATTTACTGAGTAAATATCCCTGGGGAGAAGCTGCTAATTAAAGAGCAGGTTTCTTAGCCAGCTGCTCCTAACTGAGAAAGTAGTAGTTCATTTTTAAATATCTAGGCTATGAAGAGCGACACTGTCGTGCTGAATCTGTGCAAGTTGCCAGAGATATTTTGTGGTAGAGAGAACTGAAAACTGTCATGCACTGTTCTGCAGTCAGGAGCAAACAAACGTTTCTACCTTATGAGCAGCAAATGGCTTTCTTGGCTAAATATTTCTTTTTTTTTTTTTCTTCATAATAGCCACATCAATAACCTCACTAATATATTCCACCCTTTGTTTAACTGATGCCTTCCTTAATTGCTTTCTCTTTTAGCTATAGTTTAAGTGAGTGCTGAGGGTAGATGCAGTGGTGTAATTAGCATCTTACAGTCTGATGAGGGTGACTGCTGGTTTGAGACAGTTGTAAGAGGTTCTATTGGTCATAAACTCCTTTGTTTCTGAGTGCCTTTGAGGCAGCGGGACATGCAGGGGTTGTCTGAGCCCCTTTTCCTAATGCAGTGTGTCATCGTTTTATACATGCATGTTTCTCCCAAATTTGAGTTGTCATCTTCCCTGATTTAAATGATTTTTCCTGATGTTACATGATGGCGATAAAGTTGTATGTTTTATGTGTGCCACCCACAGCGGCTTCTTAAAGTAACCTCAGCTTTTCTGAGCAGTGCAAGATGTCTTGCCAGCTGCTCTAGGCAGTTTAAGTCATTAAAAAGTGCTATTGAAGTTGGCGGAGATGTTGGGTTCAAAATGGGCTCATTTAAAACCAGTTTTTGTAAATGAAGGTCCTGCAGAGAAGTCTCAGACTCCAAAGACATCATGTTCCGTTCCTTGCTGTTTGGTTCTTCAAGTCTAAATGGCACAACACCTGTGGTCCTGGTGACATGTGACAAGAACCTTGCTTATGAATGATGGATCTATAGATCAAATTCCTGGTATCAATTTTTTTAGTTTTCTGTAGAGCTGCTTTAACCTTTTAGCCAAATAGCTAGCACTAGGTGAGATCTTTTAAGCCAAGAAGTCTTTTGCTTAGCCAGAACATTCTATAACGTTTTCCCATGCTCTCTTTTCCAGCCAATGATTTAAAAATTACTGTTTCATTTTCAACACAAGCTTTGACAGTGCAGAATTAATGTAAAATTAGTGGGCATAGGCCACAAACTACCAGATGTTTCTGACATTCCACACAGGCACTGCTGTAGACACAGGAAAAAGAAAGACAACTCTTCTGTTGACATATTTAATTAGAAAATGTTTTGAACATAGAACCTGTAACATGGCCAAGGTATGTCTTCACACTGTGTGGCGTGGGAATATTTTTTTCTTCTTCAGTCTGAACACTTAGAAATCTCTAACCAGTATAGTGTCGTTATTACCATTAGACTTAAGAGTTACTACTACATCTTTCTTGTTCTCAGCAAAAAGGCAGAAGCAGTTTGAAGGCACTGTGCTATTCCTGTAGCTGCCTGGAGGTTGATTATGCTGGCACTTGATCCCCAAGCTACTCATCAGCGTGGGAAAACATAAATACTTCCCTTTGGTCTCTGTTTCCCAGAACTTCCCTCTGCAGAATGGGACCCCCAGGAACCCTGTTAAAATGGCTCTGTAGCTGTTTCATATCAACAAAGAGGTGTCATTCAGCCCTGCAATCACAGATTATACTACTGCAGATTACAGACTGAAGACCACAGTGATGTGTAGCAATCCAGATCTGATACTGGTAGTGGCCTTATCACAGTAGCAAGGCAACCCATGTGGACTTGTTTCCTCCAGAAGTGGAAAACAGAGGACACTCTGTGCTGTGTAACACTGTGGCTAAACTGTGCCTGTTCCTTTTGTGGGCTGTTATGGAGCTATCTCTATGCTGATCTGCAGTTTGCAGAATTTGAAGTTGAAAGGGATTACTATAATAATGAAGTGTGAATCTACTCATACCTATTATAACATTGCCGGGGTAGTGTGCTCAGTAAAATTCTCCAGTCCAAGGCCAAAAATATGATACCTCTCTCTTTCCTTCCATGACTCTTGTATGGACTTAATAGAAAAGTCCTCCAGCAATTCCACATACATTACAGAAGGAAGAAAACACAACAGGCAATGCATTGCTTGAACATTATGGCACTCCAGGTGTGCATGCTCAGACATGGGGAGATGAGGAGGATGACAGGCATGACTGCAACAAGACTGCCAGAAATTATGCTGCTTATGATTAGTGTGAATCCCTATTGTGAGGCAAAAATGATACAAAACAGAGAGAGAATAGATAATAGAGAGAATAGAATTGGTTTAGGCACAGATTTTTATTTGCAGTTAGTGACACTGGGTTGATGTGCTGAAGAAAGTCAGCAGACCAGATAATCAAAATTCAGAGGACAAAAAATTCTTAATAATAATCTTAATTAATAATCCATTTATTTTGCCTGTGAAGTAGTAAAATGTAATCTGCCAGACAAATTAATCTGTATTCTGAAAACAGAAAAAGTTTTGGTACTGAATACAAGCCAAAATCAGCTCTCAGCTACACTGCTGTAAATTCTAGAACACCTCTGGAGAGATGAGCCCACATACTTCTGGTTTATATTAATGCAAATTTGACCTCAGACAAAAAGCCAACTTGAATTCAATGGTTTTGAAGAGCAGACATCCAAAGAAAGTTGCCATTGGAATTCAGAGCAATTTGATAAAATAAGATACTATTCACTGATATATTTAAATGATTTAAGGTAAAATTGTACCACTGCAGAAAATAATATCTGTTCTTAATGGATGTCAAGAACCTCCTCCATTGTCTTGCAACAAATGGAACAGATGGTTTCTGGTTTAAAATCAGTTTTCTCTGATGAAGTTAATGGATATATCCCTGTTTGCAGCAGCTGAGTGCCTAGATAGATTGCATATCTTGCTGGCTCTCTTTGAACACAAATGTGCTGGTTGCTGTGTTAATCACCTGAATATAGTAGTACCATTTATATTTTATATACCTGCATGTTCATAGCATGAGAAGAGCAAAGTCTTTTCACATTTATAAACTTAGCAACTAGTACAAGGTCACAAATCAAATCTAGTGACTGTTCTATTTTTCACACTTTCAAAGGCTCCAGAGGTATCAAGTGCTTCTTCTGAGACATGATTTTTAGCTTGGACCAAGCTGTTACACTGTCAGATCTTACTTTCAGCTTATTTTGTGTGGTCATCTTAGCTGTGGTGTGCAGGGTTAGGCAACCTTTCCATTTTTATCGACTCTCCTGCTGCCCTAATGAGCAGGTCTGAAGAAGGTCCCTTCACTTTGTTGCACTTGCACTTCTCTTCTCATGTCTTTCTAGAGTGAAATAATTCTAACATTTTTGCATTGTTATTCCCTGTTGCTACTTGGTCTGGCTGTGCAATGAGGGGATGGAGCTTTGCAGTATGATTCAGGGCAGCTGAATCAGGACCTATAATATCACACTGAATAATTCAGCAGTCATTACTGACCTTGATCTCAAATTTCCCTCTAACATCCATGACTATGTGTGAGAAAGTAAATGCTTTCTATCCTTTTTTTAAAATTATTTTCACTTTAAAAGCTCAACTGATCCAGCATGTCTCTCAATCAGCTAAAAAACCTTCATCCTAGTAGTTCGTTCTTATTTTCCCTCTCATTTTCGGAAGCTTTGTTTCTATCCTCCAAAGCCTAGAGAGCAGCAGTGCTCATCTGGAATATACTGAATGTTACAAAAAGTACAGGTCTGAGGAGCCTGAGCAGCCAAACATCCTAGTGAGGGAAAAGGAGAAACAATCTTAACTGGACTCTGAGTCCAAATCACAAGAACTGCCAACATCACTGTGAGTTGCGTAGAGATGGCAAAACTGCCCCTCTGCAGGAAATTTATACATTGCTTCAAGCTCAGTAAAAGTGGTTTTACAGTAGCTTGTAGGACAGCAGAGCTGACATTACCGAGGAAGAACTTGCAAGACTGAAGGGAGCAAGTACATTCACGCTATGCAGTGAAGGAAAACCGCCCTGTATCCCCTCTCACTAGGCAGTAATATGGCTGAATATAGAAGCCAAATAGGGCTGCTCGTTCACCTCATAACCAACCAGGCTGCTTCTGGGGTCACAGGCGCCATGCATGGTGGGGTCAGTGCAGCATTCATGTGCAGGAGCTTGTGCAGATGTTCCACTGGCTTCTCTGACGTGGTGCTGCATCATGATGGGCACGCAAGCATTGCCCCTGCAAACACTGAAACCGGTCCTAGAGCTCAAACAGTGTGAACACATCCCTCAGTGACAATCAGTCCATTAGTCCCCAGCATTCTGCACAGGTAATGTTTGTATGGAGCTTTCTGTAAAATCTAGTGATGCTTGCAATAATTTGTACTTGTGTTATTAATAAGAAAAGCGCTGAAATGGAAGGAGGTAGGAGATTTTTTTTTTTTATTATGATTTTCAGAACAGGGAATAAATGAAGGACCTTTGCTCAGGATTGTGGTGCTGTCAGCATTCATTTTCTCCTTGGAGACACCAACAAAGTAGTCCCAGAAAAGCTTTTAAACTCTATGGTACCACTGTTGTTCTACTTACTGTGGTGGTTGATACACAAAAAGAATTCCAGAAGTTCACAGAGTATTTTCCTCTGTGCTACTTAATTCCTAGAAAACTAAGCTTGAAAGGATTTTATCAGAAAAGGTTCTTTTCCTTTTAAATTATATATATATATATATACATATATATATATAGACTCTGTAGTCATTTGTGGAAGGATTAAAATTCATATTGATTCCTCATTTTCTCATTCATTTTGATTTGTCGTGGTACTGTTATTTATCAGAAGCCACAATGCTTTTTATGATACAAAGACTGAAAGAGATGTTTGGCATTCATTTTTATATGAATTATATTTATTTCTTCAAATGCATTAGAACATCCAAGTAATATTTTTTTTCTGTATAATGATTTACAGTATATATTTTCTTGTATTGTATATAAATCATAACGAGTCTGGACCTTTAAATGTTTGAAATTAAGTTCTAATTCTCACAGTTGTCACTGTCTGTTACATCTTGATGAAAAGGAACAGTAAAATCCACCAAATTTATTTTAATAGAGCAGTGCAAGACCTGTATGCCCTCTGGTGGAAGCGACCCTTAACAGACTAATGTAGATCAGCTTTTGTGGCATTGCAAAATGCCTGACCCACACAGACACACTCTCCTCTGATATACTTAATGACTCAATTAAGTTATGTTTCTCCATAGCAGAGTCTATTAGCTAGTAGGAAGGAAAACTCTTCCAGTGCATTATTTTTTTGCACTTTTCATTACAGTTCAAACTCTTCAGCCTCTTTCTTGACATTTTAACCTTGTTACTCCACTGTAATAAAAGTAGTTATATGTTGTGTAAAGGTATTGAATAGTGTCTCATTATGGACACAGGTTTTATACACAGAATTTTACTCTGCTTTTAAGGAAGTTTACAGGTCCGATACAAGCTGAGTAAGGATGGACTCCTTATTTTCACCGTTGACTCTGGAAATTTTGCCAACCGAGAGCTGCACCATGTGAAGATTAACAGAGAAGGCAGAGAGCTCATTATTCAGGTATGCCATGGCTTTTGTTGAGTCTTAAATAGTATTTCATGCCACAAACAGAACCACTGATTTCAATGCCAGCAGGAGGCAAAGGTTTCATGTTGACTTGGTGCAACCAAAGCTGGATCAGCAGCAGAACAGCCTTGTGGGTTAGTCCAAAGCTCCATCCAGGCCCCACTTCAAAGTGTGCCCAACTGTGGTGGTTTCAGTAGAGTGATCCTTCACTTGTCTCTATCAATCTGTGAATTAGGAAACACCTTTGGCCACAAGTTTATCTGGACCATTGGAGTGGTGCTGGGGCTAGGGGATGTCTGTGTGACCTGTAGTCCCAGAGGAAGCATACAGTATGGATCATTAAAAATGTTGTCAACATGAGAAAAACAGCTGGGGAGCAAATACTTGTGAATATAATTTCATTAGGAGTATGTGTCCCAAGATAAAATCACAGTTGCCTTATCTTCTCACAGAAGAGGAAAGACGGAGGGAATGCAGGGTGCAGCCAACACAATGCCCAGTCCCTTTGCTTGAAGCAAGTCATGCTGACTGTGACAGCCTCACAGGAGATGAGAACCCTCTTTTTCCCTGTTTCCCCGCATCACTTTTCCAAGTCAGGGAGAAGATGACCATCATACTGCTCCTTCTGCTTTCTGAGGCTAATTATAGCAGTTCATATTACAAAACAAATTGGCTAGATCTGGGCAGCAGTCATTTAACAGGGAAGGGTGGCAGACCCTAACGAGAAGCCATGTGTTAATGAAGGAATTAGAATGAGAAGGAGACAGAAGCACTGAGAATGCCTTTGTTTTTCTTTTGCCTACAATTTCCATATCTGGGTGGTAAGATGATAACATAGTTAGCACAGCAGTTAAGGTAGGTAGGCCTGGTTGTCTAGGAAGGAGGCTTATGCTAAAAGCTAGGGTTTTCCTCAAGGACCAGTCTATTGTTGCCTGCTAGACTGTGTTTTTTTTTTCTATGCAGAACTTATCTTCACAATACATTTCTAGGGAGGCCTCCTTTGAGTGCACTCTGAAGTGACTAGACACAGATTTTGGGAACCGGGGGGATTTCATTGTCAAACATTTTAAGCTTTTCTGCCGGGGAAGTTTCTTCAAAGCCCTTTATATGACTATTCTGGTGTACCTTTCAGTTTCTCATGCTAAAATCAAAGCACATTTGCTTTGCTATCTTTAGAAACTGAATCATGCTTGGGGGCAGAATTAACTGATTTGCAGCTGAGAGCATTCCCAGAAGTTTGCAGTACAGAGAGATCTAGAGGTGTCTACATGCTGTTGTAATGAATTAATTTTATTGACCTCTTCCAGGTTGATCAAGTTCTCAAACTCAAACACAACTTTTCTGAGATTGATTTTAAGGCCATCAAATCACTCACCTTGGGCAAGGTCACAGGTAGGTTCCACTAAAAATATTCCTGATTCATCAGTTCTAGTGTTGGAGTGAACCTTTGCTGTGTGTTGGGTTTTTAATAGGACTGGGGTTTGGCTGATTTAGCTGTAAGAGTTGGCCTGAGCATTCCAGTACTCCAATTGATATACCTTATCAATGCAAAATTTTGGTACTTTACTTGTTTGCACTGATAGCAATATTAACTTCTGCCATTGCTTCCTTCAGTAAAATGATTTATACTGCCTGTGTGGCTGCACAGGGTGGCATTTTAGTCTAATGATATCATTTTGCTGACGAAAACTCGCTCCTCCCAAACCATCTCTGTGTCATAACGATAAGAAAAACAGCGCTGTGAGCCTTCATCCTCTTTATCCTTTTTGCACTCCCAGTCCTTTTCCATTTGAATTCTGCAAGGAATGTCTATATTACAGATAGCACTGAGGCCTCAATTCTGCATGCCCTGTACATGGACCTTCTTCATCTTTACCCCTCCACACTACAAAGCCATTACAAGAAGAGGAAAAATCTGCCAGAAATTTGCAAAGTAGAAATCCTCTATTTTGTTGTCAAGTGTGTTATATTACTTTATAGAAGAGTCTTATACATCTCCAGTAAGATTCTCAATACTTTCTTGGTTATAGATATTTTAGTCTTTTGTTAGAATTGGACATCATATCAAGCATTACATAAATATGTCCATTCATTATTTATACTATTATGTGTGTAAAATGTCAACTATAGCTTCTTTTACTGATTCACCAGAAGGTGAATACTGGTGACCTAAACCAATATCCTCTAATTTTTCCCTTGTCATTGTCATCCCCTTAGCAAAGCATAAACTTCCAGAGGCATGTGATGCCATTTATGCATCCACTGAAACAGAACCATCTAGAAAAGCTCTGTTCTGTGTGTTCTATATTATCTGTGCTATACTCTTCTGAAAATTTGTCTCTCCTCTCCTACCACACTACTGTTCATTTGCCTGCTCTAATAGCCTGATGCTGTCTTCTTAACCAGATGATTATACCACCTTCTTTCTCAACTCCACCATTCAATTCCCACTGTCTGAGAAATCTCAATGAGCTTCCAGCAGGACATCATAAAAGATTGAAACCTCTTCCGCACTGGATTTTCTTATGAGCACAGCTGGAACTCTTGAAAAGTGCACTTCTATACAATGTCCAGTTTTTAAATAATAGTGCTTCTTACCCCCCAGCCCAATTATACTTCCTTTAGTCAAAAGGTACTTAAACTCTGATATTTTATTTTTCTGATTCTCAAATCTGCTATATTTTTCAATGGCTGTCCTACACCCAGCTCTGAATTATAGGAAAAATCCCCTCCATTAAAGGCGGGGAGGGCTCAACTGGAATTCAAAACATAGAGATGCTCACTCTGCTACAGACTGCTTGAATGACCTTGGGCAAGCCATTTATGTGCAGATATAATGGTAAGCAGGCATTTTATTCCCACTGGAACCAGTCTGAGCTTTACTATCTCTGTTCTCTATCAGTAAAGCATGGATAATAGAACATCCCTACATGAGAGAGGTGATGGCAGGGTAAAAGCATTAAAGGCTGTGAGCTGTTCAGATCCACAGTAATGGGGCCATATAGCTGCCTTAGGAAGATCAATCTAAATATAAGTGTGGCTTTGAAGCAAGGGAGTAAAAAGAAGCAGCATTCAAGTAGCCAACAGACGTTTGTTGAATTCATCCTCACAGTATCCAACAGCAATAGAGAAATATTATCACGTAGTTTGTTGTCATTTTTACTTCACAAATATAAAGGCAAGACACAAAAGGACCTATCCAAAGCTCATCAGTATCAATGGGAGTTTTTCCACAGACTTTAGTGAGTACTGGATTCAGGACCCAATTGGGTCATAGAGTTTATGGTAAAGCCTTAGTGAAATCTTAACCAGAGTCCCAGTTCATTTACTTTAAGTACTCCTCGCAGAGATCATACTGCTGTATTTAACCACATGAGTTCTATTGGCAGTCTGACCTAACTATGAAGCTGGCTCCACTTTGAAAAAGGGATTGAACTACATGATCTTCAGAGGTGTCTTTCAACTTAAGTTATTCTGTAATTCTCTGATCTCAGAGACAAATTTGCATATGTTTAGGTCTTGTCTAGAAAAAAGCTTCTATCCCAATGGAAAATATAATTTACTTGTTTTGGGGTTGACCTTAATGATTCTTTGAAAACTTCTTACTGTGCCCCAACAGGTCTTAATCTTTCACCATTTTAGTCCCTGGAAAAATAATCACTGATGAAGAGGAGTGAATCTCATTGTCTGCATATTTGCTTCTGAGTAGTTTAATATACTAGCTATGTAGTGATACCAGAGTAAAAGGGGTAGCATTGAAAGCGATTCAGGAGTATTCTGAAGAAAAAGGCTGCGCAGATTTCTTTAGCATCTATTAACATTAACCTAATTTAGTTGTTTGTTCAAAGTGATGAATTACCAGACCTTCTTACACTGTCAATGAGAACACTATAGTCTACCACATGATTATGATATGTTTTATCTCTAAAAGCCTGAGTTAAAACACAGTAAAGTTTTAGGAGTCCTTACACTGAATCATTCAGCTTTGATATAAAGTCTACATAGAAGAAAGTTTATCTGGAAAGTAATTTTATTAATATTATTATGTAGATGCAGTACAATTCTTATGATTTCTATGATAGCCTTTTCATATTAAAAGTTCACAAGAAGAAAATGGAACCTATACACTGAAGAGATCACAAAGTATTTCATCAAAGAGTGATATTATATTGGGGAGATCATAATAGGATAATTAAATCAGAAGAGGTAAGTTCGCATTACAAAAGCTTCCCTAAAGAAGGATCTCCTTTTAGACAGTTTCTGTGGAAAATACTTAAGTCCATTTTTTTTTTTGGTGGAAAGTCTTCCCCTTTTAAGCTCAAAAGATCACAATTTGCTCAAGAAATTTGAAGTCACAGTCTCAGAATATTGTGATCCAGCATTTTAAACAATACAGCAATGACTGCAAGATATATTGGTTGGGATCTTCTGATCACCACAGAGCTCTTTACTGCAGACTCTTCTTGCACTAAATACCTATTTCTTAGAAGGACCATGCCCTGGAAATAGATCTCTTGGTTGTGTTATAAGGCACCTTTAAAAGTCACTGTTTTTCCTCCTAGTAGCCTAGTAAAGCATTAAGAGAATGGAAATGGCTGCTTATGATAAGAGGAGAGGCATTTGGGACCAAGATGCCAGCAGTTAAAATAAGCAAAGTTTGACTATCCCAGGCACTTCAAGCTCTCCAAAGTCTAAGCTGATAAAGCCATCATGTCTCTATCAAAAGGAGACCAAATCTATTCAGACTTTTTCCTCAGCAATATCATTTACCGTATGATCATAACACCATGCTTAAATCCCCATTTTCTTGTTGATAATATGGCCCAGGTAAGTGTCTAAGGTCACCTACTTGTACCCAGGAATTTTATTTTTAGTCTGAATTTCTTGCTGCTTGAGTTGATTTTAGCCATCTGCACCTGAGATAAGCATGTATTCTTTTGCACATATTCTTCCATATTCTTCCACATTTTGTTCTTTTTATAGATTATATTTTGAGCCCATGCAAAATCACATAGGGTGGCTGTGTTGTGACAGATTAGGATTCAAACGTCAAAAATTGTGACATATAACAAATTTCACATTGCAACTCTAAGCAGTGCTTCATTTTAGATGACAAACTGTCTTTAAGAAAACATACTAAATGCATGTCTGAAATTATCTCTGTTAAGCCTAATGAAACAAAAATTCTCAAATGTTACACTTAGCATTAAATGTTCAATTGCTGTCAAGCAAATCCTGGCATGTTCTGCTCATTCCTGGGAAAACTTGTGAGAAAAACTAGCTTTGATCTTGCTGTCTCCTGCTTTTTCAGAAGTGTCTTGGAGGCACATTGAATGACTGGAGCCTGTCTCCTGTTCACATTCATCCTTCTCTTGAGGAAAAGCAAAATGGGTTGAGCTCAATGGTTTTGACCAGGAAAAAATCCTGTGTTGTTCACTCAGCTGCCTTTGGGGCAGGGTCACACCAGGAAATGAGATGATACCAAAAATGTCTTTTTGTTGTTTCAAGTCTAATCCACGATATGCTTTCTACCCTTTCTAAATTAATGAGTAGTATCACCAATGTGTACTGACATTGTTGAAGGATGCAGCAACCTATTTTTTGAGGTAACTGGTACATGAGGTACATGGTAGTCAACTCTTCTGAAACAGGTGCAGTGTGGAGACTACAGGAGTCTTTTGATTCAAGATCATGGACTCCAAATCTATTGGCAATGTCCAAGAAGTAATCTTGCCAGTACTGTTCAGCACCTTGGCAAAATGAGGTGATGGATACAATTTTAACTACCACAAAAATCATCCTTCTGTTTCTCAGTCTCAAAAAAAGGACAACCAACGCTTCAGCACACAGAGTAAATTGCCCTTTGCACTTCTACCAGCAATTCACTTAGATTAATTAATTAATTTGGGGCATAGACACTTAAAACAGACTATGTCTGCACTCACTGACAAAAATAGATTTTGATTAAAGAAATGCATAATGGGCCTTGCTGGATGTAAATGAGCACACAAGTTAACTTTGGGCTCAGATTTAAGTATCTGATATGAAATTCATGTTTATTTAAAAAAAAAAAAAAAAAAAAAAAGAACAAAATACATTGGATAATGTTTTGTTTATGACCACAGTGTTAGCTTTAGAAAGGAGGTCCTTTAAGTCAGTTTCCTTGCACACTAATAACACATTTGATTTCTCTTTGATTACAATTACCTGTCATATTAATTATCATTTACATGTCAATTTCCTGATACCTTCTTGAAGAGCTTAATGCTTGGTCCAAAAGAACTCCATCAGAATTCTATTTATGATGAAAATTAATTTCCCATTACTGAGACATTAGGACTTAAAATTGCTTTATTTATTTAGGATCTTAAAACAAGTGTGTCATATATGGCAGATGTGCACAGAGAAACAGCAGTGAAACAGGATGTCTGTTTTGGTGAATAGAAATGAATCAGCAGATAAGTTATGTTGATACAACCAATGAAGTTTCAAAAATAAAACTACATGTTAGACTTCATCCTCATTATCATGGAAGCCATTGCAAATACATGGAAAACAGGAAAGCAAAAGCAACAGTAAACTTACCGAGCTGTGACATTGCAGACAGCTTCCAGGGAGCAGATAAAGGATCCAGCAAGAAGCCAAATCAACTTATGCACTACTCAGCAGACAAAGCTTAAAAATTGCTTCCTAAAAGCATGGGTAAACTTAAATTGTAGAGAATGAACAGTTAAATTACTCAAAAGCTGAAAAATATTTCCTTCTCGTCCCCCATGTAGAAGCCATCCAAAGTAATTCAGTGTCCAGTACCAAGAACAGAAACATAATGCTAAAATGTCAGAGTATCAAAGCAAGCCACCACCAGCAATCAAATGTGATTATTCCAGGTCCATCAAATGCATGGAAAGATTCACAGTGTAACCAGGCCAGAGGAAGGCCACTGATGTTTTATACAACCTTATTTCAACACAGACCTTGGAACTTCACTGAGCTGCTTCTCTTACAGAGCACTGTGTCATGTAGTGAAAATATCTTTGGGAAAAACATTTTATTGTGATTTAAACACTTCAAGTGACAGAGCAGCCTTTAATAAGCTTTTCACAGAAGGAACTAAGTCATAATCACAGATTTATGTTACCCACTCAAAAATTCAGAGGGCAGCACAAGTTGTTCACATTCAAGTTATGCAAGTCTCTTGCTGAGAACAGTGAAAGCCCCACTTTCTGAAAGACGTAAAGCATGCATCTAAAGCCATATTATAAGCCAAACTGTATCTGTGCACGTGGTATTTTTACCAGAGGACTCTGGGGTTGGTTTTGTTTTGTTCTTTGATTTCTTTTTTTTTTTTTTTTTTTCCACATTTCAAAGCCTTTCAACAATAAATCTCCTAGTTCTCATTCATGCAAAGCTTACTTTGACAAAAGACTCCTGGAATTGGCCCTTAATTTGACTTTTTAAAAAAGCTTTCAAAAGTACTGTGTCTCAGACTTTTCAAACTACTGTACCATGAAAAAGGAATTCATTATTTCTTAGGCTTTACCTTTTGCACATTGGGGCAGAACAGAGCAATTTAGATTGCCTGATGTCTAAAAGATACCAACAAATCCACCTTTTGTGTCAGAGCTAAGAAAACAGGAAAGGCTGAGAGTAGAGATGTTTACAAAGGGTTTTATAAATTCAACAAAGATGGCAAGTACTGTAAATCAGTCTTTCAGGTTTATATAAGCTGTCTTGCAGAAACTTGGAAGGAATTATTTGTCTGTTTTATAACACCCCTGCCAAAATCTCATTAAAAACCTGAATGCAGCCAATTCCTACACACTTTGAGAAGAGCAAATGTGAACCTCTGTAAAACCACAGTTTTTTCAAGTCACAAAGCCTCTCCGTTTCTTTTCCCATCTTTCATTCTTGCAGTTACTCTCAGCCCAGGGACTGTCTCCATGGCAGTTCTACAGACTGAGCATCTCTCTTGTGAGACCCCTTGGAGACGAAGCTCACACCACACCTTGCTTTGCTGAGAAACAGCCAAATTCTTCCACATTGTACTTCCATGAAGACATTCAAACATAATTAGAAATTTTTCTGAGCTAATTCCCTCTGACTTTATGATGTAACAGTCACGGATCTTGAGCACCAAAATAATGCTTGATTTCAGCTAGTTTTGAGATTTCTCTGTATTTTCTCATATGTAAAGGAATTTTACATAATTCAAGTAGCAACGTCATTTATAAGAGAACATCTTTTTCACTAAATCCTTTTGTCTGAGAGTTTGCAAAATCATTGTATACGGATAATAGTGGAAAATTGGACTATATTTTGAAGTTTATCATCTTACTCTTTCAAGAATAGTATTTGCAAGTGCTTCAAGAGAAAGCATTTTCAAAACTTACAATGCTAGAAGTTTGTTTTTTGTTTTGTTTTGGTTTTTTTTGTTGTTGGTTTTGTTTTGTTTTGTTTTGTTTTTCCATTAGCAGGTAAATTTTAAGACCTTCAATAACTTTTGATACCATAGATGTGTGCATTTGTGGCTTTTTTTCTTGTTTGATTGACCTAGATATAAGGCACATCATGTTACAGACCTCTGAGCAGTATAAATTTCAATTTCTGGAAAGTAAATAAATGAGAGCTTGGAGGAAAGAAAAGGTGGCTTCACTGTCCTTCACTGATTTTCCCAAACAATCTTTGATATTAAAACATTTGGAACTAAATAAAAGACACCTTTGAATTGGATTTCTCTTTGTGAAATTTAAATGAACACAGACCAACAGATAAAATAATTAGTCTACCTCATCTTCAGGCTGGAAAAGAACATGGAGATATTGGGTTTGATTTAGATGAAAAGCGATATACTTTTTTCTTTTCTTTTTTTTTTTTTTTTTTTTTTAAATTAATGGAATAGGGCTAGCAGAGTGAGAGACTGGCTCATAACTAAAAGGATTCCTAGCAAATCTCTTTATAAAAATATAGTAACTTCATTAGGTGTATTGGAAAAGAAAGTTGAAAAATTAACTCTGGAAGAGGGGTGGAAGCCTATATTAGCCAGCCATTCGATATTCGGCTACATGAAGCATTGTGTAATAGACAATAGAAAGCAGACTACTTCATTAAAATAGTGGAGGAGGTAGAATGCCTTGAAGATACAGTCTCTATCTGTGAAAATATTAAGGGATGGAAAAGAGATAAAGCGCATCATCCCCAGGATCCTGTGATATTCAGTGTTGCTGTTTTTATTGTATATTATTACTGTTGTTTTTGCCATGATTAGCACCTGTGATTTGTTAGGTTGTGTCCAGACAATAGAGAAAACGGATGAGGAAGCACAATGCAGGCTTTCATGTCCAAGCCAACTCGATTCAATGTAAGTAGCATTGCAGAGGAAGGACTGGGGATGGGAAACTCATGGGGTAGGCCAGGGGGAGCTTGAAGACTGCTGAACAGTTGAGATTGGATGAAGTAAAATGGGTGGTTAAGGCAAAACTATGATTTTTATTTTTAGATGCTTTCTTAAAACAGATAACAGAGTGTTTTTGTTTCGTACTGCAGATAGTTTGACACTGGACCCTGAAGTCTCAAAAGCAAACGCCTACGGTTTCACTGGCTGCATGTCCTCTGTTCAGTACAACCACATTGCTCCCCTGAAAGCTGCCTTACGCCATCCCAGCGTGGCTCCTGTGACTGTCAAAGGCTCCTTGACTGAATCCAGCTGTGCATCCATCATGGAAGCTGATGTGAACACAGTAACTGCAATATATTCCTCATCAGGTACGTGCTGCCAAGAGGGAAATGGGGACTTCAAATGATACTGCAGAGTGAAGTTTCCTTCCTTGCTGTAATGCAACTGAGTGGAGCACGGAGCACGTCCCTTATGAAGAAAGGCTGAGGGAGCTGGGTCTCTTTAGTTTGGAGAAGAGGAGACTGAGGGGTGACCTTATTAATGTTTATAAATATATAAAGGATGAGTGCCACGAGGATGGAGCCAGGCTCTTCTCAGTGGCAAACAATGATAGGACAAGGGGTAATGGGATCAAGCTGGAACACAAGAGGTTCCACTTAAATTTGAGAAAAAGCTTCTTCTCAGTGAGGGTGACAGAGCACTGGAACAGGCTGCCCAGGGAGGTTGTGGAGTCTCCTTCTCTGGAGACATTCAAAACCCACCTGAACATGTTCCTGTGCGACCTCACCTAGGCGTTCCTGCTCCAGCAGGGGGATTGGACTAGATGATCTTTTGAGGTCCCTTCCAATCCCAAACATACTGTGATACTGTGATATTATAAATATTAGAACTGGAAAGCTGTCTTTTCCCTCAGAATTAGGAGTGTTGAAGATAGGCATTAGGATTAGCCATGGCCCCTTTAGAAGTCCTTGTAATATAACTGAATTTTCAGACTAAGTTCCTGGATTGCCTAAAACATGCCTAGAACAAACAAAAAAGTCCCAAAGCCATAGTGGAAACAGCATTGGAAGTATGGTTATGCATCTATTTCTCATTCCTGTCCACTCTAGACAGCTCCAGTGCTGCTGATCTCAAAGGAGAACATGAATGTTACAGACATTCCATATCCCACTGGTGATGAAGCAATAAGAGTCATACAACAAACAAGTCAAAGTCGTTCCCACCCTAGCAGAAACAAACAAAAACATCTTGTACAAACCTCTCGACACATGTGCGTGACTTCCATTGAATGCTTGCACTTTATTCTCTCAGGCTAAATGGAAGGAGCACTAATTGAGCCGTACCAGTATGATAGTCCCAATAGTTCATATCTCTTTTGCTATCCTGAAGCTGTCCTCTGGGAATTTTAAGTATTTTGCATATGTGAATTTGTATGCAGAGAAGTAATCTCAGAGCAGCTGGAAATGTTGTCACCAGGATCAGGGGCAATCAAGCTGCTGCTTTAGTCACCAGTGGGTGTGGCAGAATTCTTAATGACAAGAAGGGGGTGCAAATTAAGGGCTGTTTTTTACCCCTTGACCTATGAAGCCACTGATAACTAATAGAGTGCTGGCTTATATCATAATATGATTCCTTTGATGTTTGTACTTGCATCAAATCCCCATTTCCCTAAGATTTTCAATAGAAAACAAATGATGCTATTAGCATTCTGCATAAGGAACAGGGCTGCTGATTCCTCTGTGGAGAGCGGCTGCTGGTGCATGTGCTCCTCCCCACACCCCAACCTTCTCCTCACTGACCAAAGTCATCTAAGGTGTCTGCTCTGACGCACAGAAATGTTTCTTGGAAATACCGAATGGGCAATGATACTGAAAATATTAACTCCTTGCCCTGTGATCTGTCACCTTGATGATCTAATTTTTCCAAACATTTTAGAAAGTGGTAAAAGCTGAGGTTCAAAATTGCAGGACAGAACACAGAGCAGATTGTAGCATCTTTGGACTTCAAATATTTAAACTTACAATCAGTTGCACTCTATTGTCAAGGTTAAGCACTGTTACATCAGAAATGCAGAATTATTACAAAAGCTCATCCCTGTCTTTGCCATTCTGTGCTTTAAAATACTATTTCCTCTCAATATGATAAATTAACTGACACTACTGCCTCACCATTCACACTGGATTTGATTAAAGCCTGAATAAGATCTTTAGAACAAGTTAGTTCTGAAGACTTCATGTCTTTATATGCTATAGTAAGAGCACTGGGTGGCAGATTCTTGTTAAAAAAAAATCCAATTTGTAGCACATTATATTTTGTATAGATGTACTTGAGAATTACAGTTATATATGGAAAAGACACATTTTAAGAAATAAAAGGAAAACAGAGTGAAGGATTAACTTTCAAATTTACTGCTCATATCTCAATTCATCGGTTCCAAATTTCTCATTATTGAGTGTATGAGAAGAAAATAGAACTTCAAAGTTGACTGTACATGTCTCTCTCAATTTTCTAATGTACAGACACAACAAAAAAGCCCTTTAGGAAATCTCTCTTTAAATGTGTGAAAAAAGCTTTCTGTATTTATAACTTGAAAACAATTGAACGTCTTTCCTTCAGAGAGGATTACTTGTCTTCAAGAACGTTTCCTAGCAGACAAATATAGAATAAAATCCACTTGCTCACAGCTCTGTTATTCATACCCTTTCTGGTTAGAAAACACAAAATGAAAGGTAACTTACTGTGGTTTTCATATTTAACAAAGATCTGCAAATCACCTTCTTCCTTGCTGAGGTTTTGCTATTCTGAACTCTGCATTGATGGCATAGAGATAATGGACTTTTACTATGCTATTATGTTTATATATATATATATAAAGATACTGTAAATGCCAGAGCAGGTTCAGCTATGTGAATGGTGGAGTCTTGAGCTGTATCTATACCCCAGCTGAAGAGCAGTTTTTCATGCACTTAAAGTAAAAAATACCAAAGACTTTTCTAAGACAGAAACTGCACAGAAAAATTTTGCTTCTGAAAGGCAACTTAAACAGTGCAGGTCGCTGTCTCACTGTGCTAGTTGTGTTGGATGTGATATTTCAAGATCAAGAACAGTCCATCCCAATGAGCAGGAAGTCTAGCAAAGGTGGCAGGAGGCCCAGAGAGGTTGTGAAGTCTACATTATTGGATATATTCAAAACCCAAATGGATACAGCCTTGAGAAACTTGCTGTAATAGACCCTGATTTGAGTGGAGTATTGGACTAAATGATTTCCAGAGGGGATGTCCAACCTTGGGGATACTTCCAGCTTCAGTGATTCAAACTGTGATGGGCATCAGTTTCATCCAAAAGGAGGAGGATATCCTGTTATGGTCTCAAATGAGACACAGGATTGCTTCTCCTTGACTTCAGGGTTTATTGTGTTGCCACTGGAGATGGTTCTGCTGTCGTATGTCGTCTGCCCCTCTGTAACAAGCCCTCCTCTCTTTATATCCTGATTTTATTTCTCAGGCAAAATACAATTCTTAAGGCCCATGTCTGTTTGCCTTCTTTCTGAAATTTATCTCCAACATTTGTTCTGGTTTCCTCTCAGGGCTTAAATTCTGGTAACAGTCACCAAAAATTAATGGAGCTTTAATAGCACTTAGTGTCAGATCTTACATAATATTTTAGGCATGAATAATGTCTTAGATAATTTTTAAGGTAGAAATTTAATGTCATGTTTTTTTCATACATAGTTGATAGGTTTTTATGACTCTATTTGACTAATACCATGCACCAGATATCAGCTGGAGATTTTTCTCCAGTACAGGAGAACTGATGTTCAACAGATGTGAATTTTTATTGTAACTGATTTTACTGTCACCAGCTGTGGGCTGGGGTAGAAAATCTCTCATCTAAATTCCAGTATCTGAAAGTTAAACCATCTTGAGTCTAAAACAATGATTACTGCCCTCTTCTAGTTTGTGGAAAGGAAAATGCTGATCACACTGTCCATCTTTAACAGACATCTTAGGTATAAAGTATCTGTAGGTTCTTTTCCTCTGTTTTGCTAAACAAAAAGAGCCTAACATACTAGTTTTGATTTATGTAACTAATGTTGAGATGATGAAAAATAAAGATGAACCTACCTATGATGTACAAAATTATGTCACCTTGATCTAACTTTGAATTTAGCCCTGCTTTGAGCTCAAAGGCTTGTGATTAAGCTATATAACCTTCAGATTTCTCTTCCAGCCTAACATTTTCTATGATGCTACCTGTATTTATGTGTAAAACAACAACTTTTATCCTCATTCCTGTCCCACAAATGCAGTAAATGAGATGAAGCATTGCCATGACTATTTGTTTCTTGGCAACATCACTGTAGGCACCCAATATCCAAGCAACGGGCCTCTTGTAAATAGGTCTCAACCTGAGTGTCCAAATCTCTCAATAGCAATTACCATTTACATTGCTAATGTGTGTACTGGAGATGTTCAGTTGGCCCCAGAAATCCCTTTCATGTCTGTAGCTCAAAGAACTGCACCCATGGGGAGTGCTGACTTTTCAGTACAGCTGTATTTGAGGAGAAATACTTCCATTCCTAAAACTAGCAGTAGACTTGCATCTGTTAAAACATGAAAGCCTTTTTGAGGCTGATGCCTTCTGCTCATATTGAGGGATGGTTTCAGTGTTTTAAAGAATAAGGAAAAAGTGTCCCCTTTAAGAATGTAAACAGCCCAAAGCCACCATCATTACAAACTCAGCACCTCCTGATACAAACATTAGAAATTGTTGCTTGTTTCAATTAAGAAAAACCATCTTCTTGGGCAGTGAGATACCAAAATACAGCTGAGTCAGATACTAGGGCAGGGATTTCAATTACAATGAAGCTTGCAAGACCAAATTTCTCAGTTAGGCTTCCACCTCTTGCATCAGAAGTATCAGTTTGGCAAAGGAGTATCGCATATAGCAGACAGTCATCCATAACTCCCACATACATCCTCTGTATGATAGCCTGGAGGCTTGTAAAGGAGAGAAACACCAATAGAAACTTCATCAAAGAAGAAGGTGAGCTGAAAGGAAAAAAAAGTGAAGGTGCAAAAAAGCTGGATTCAGCTAGCAGTAGAAAACAGCATTTTCTGAAACATGTGGGACTAAAGTAGGTGCACTGCCTGCAACTCTGCTGACTTCATGGAGGGCATGACCTCTCAGGTTTGGATCTGAATTTGACACTTTAGTCTGCTTGGCCCAGTGTTTCAACAGTCATTTACAGTTAAGGGTACAAGAAAGTTCTGATATTGAGGAGCTTTTTTAATATAGGAAATAATTTCCGATCCCTCTTTCTTTTGAATCCAATTTGACCACTGCATTTCTGCCATGGAGAGAAAAAATTGCCTTCCAAAAAGCTGTCCCAAAAAGAGACTGCTTCTCTTTATGGGATTGAATTCAGCTTGTATATCTGCATCTACAAACATGTCAGGTTTAAATCTGTCTAGCCTTCCTTCCTTTTGCTTCTTTCTGATAGTGTTTCTTAGGTATCAAAAAAATAAAAAAATAATTAAAAAAAAACCCACACACACACAGACACACAAAAAACCCCACAAAACAAACAAACAAACCAACAACAACAAAAACCACACACACAAAAAAAACAAACCGCACAAAAAAACCGCACCATGCCAAAAACACCTCTCTGACTGAGAAAATATCCCAATAGGCTATTTAGTTCAAATGTCTTGCTAATTATTCTACCGATAAACTGAGACAAGACTTTCAGATGTTACAGAGAGCCTTTCTATTTCCTTTTAAACACACCCTTAACAGACATTGCTCCTGAAGATGTAGAAGAAAATTGTCCTGCAAGCTTCCTTTATTTTTCAAAGAACTCACTGGTTCAGGTCTTCAATCCCCCAAATCATATCTTTTGAAAACAGATTAGAATTCATGAGGGTAAGAGGACTTCTCTGTCTAAGCCACAGAGAAAATGAATATAGTTGATACATAATATAAGTACTGTTTTGTTTAACCAACTGCAGATCCTTTTGGGAAGACAGATGAAAGGGAGCCTCTCACCAATGCAGTCAGAAGTGATTCAGCTGTGATTGGAGGTAACTTATTTTTAAAATTACAACTAAAAAATAATTCTGTCAAGGCAAGCATCTGGGCTACTTTAAATCTGGGTCCCATAAAATCCAGTTCAGTTTCTTTCATAATCTAAAGCAGGTCTAGTATTTGCTGTATTTATTAGTACATATCTGTATCAAGCTACCTAGACAGGCACCTGCATTACAGATGAAGACAATAGTGGCAGCACATGATGTTGGATATCACCCAAGAAAAGGCATTATGGATCATCAAAAACCTGAGTCTTCTGTGTCTGTCTGCCTGCTTGAGCAGGGAAGTTGGACAGATGACCTCTGTGACCTAAGATGCAGCTAACTAGCAATTGTTTTCATGCCACTCTGATGAGAGCCTCAACATGGGACATACATATGTATTTCTTTATCTGTCTCTTTGCAACCTGGTGAAGTGGAACTCACTAGGTCATGTGGAAGCATTCATACACTAGGGAATGTTGTCCTCATAGCTTCATGTATGGCTTTCATTTTCCTTTAACAACCTGGAATGCAATTTATCTTTGTTTATTTTATAGCATGGCCTGTAGGGAGCTGCCTTTGATAATATCTAGAAGCTATAAACCAAAGTGTACAAGGCTCATGCGAGGTTTCAAGAGATAACACAGAAGAAAACACGACAGAGCAGGAAATTGTATGAGCATACAGATCTAGTTTCTTAAAAACCAACACACTGACCCAGCTTCACTGCAAGTGAAAACAGAATGTGACTGAAATTAGAAGGCCAATTACATCAATACTTGCTGCTTTAAATCTTACTTAAGGTGGCAAAATAGGCATAAAAACTACCAGGGAGAGTGTGATAAGAGGCATATAACTTTTTACAGACTGAGATGAACTGATCTATCGTAACCACTAGCTGTTGGGCATTGGTAATGTATTTTTAGGTAACTGGAATTTTGGTTTTGGTTTTTACACTACCTTTCCTTTTTTCCTCAGGTGTAATAGCAGTTGTGATATTCATCATATTTTGCATCATTGCTATCATGAGCAGATTCCTCTATCAGCACAAACAAGCACATCGAAATAGCCAGACAAAGGAGAAGGAATACCCAGAAAATCTTGAGAGCTCCTTTAAAGCTGACATTGACTTGCAGAACACAGTGAGCGAATGCAAACGGGAATATTTCATTTGACGGACAACACAATTTCTTCTTATATTTAATCCCCTAACCTTCATTTCTTTATTCCTTTTTTCCTCCCTTTTTTGGTTTTGTTTTTTTTTTTTTTTTAAACATTCATGTTTTGGTAGCTTCTTTTTCATTTGGAAAAGACCACCCTGCACAGGAAACACTGACAACAGTCACAGTGCCTCATGCTCTGCACAGGAACCTGGCAGTCACAGTTTACTTCTGCAGCTCGAGATCTGTTATCTCACACTACACAAAATAAGATCCACATGCACACCTGATTTCTGCTGTGGGTTTCTGGATGTTTCAAAGTCCCCACATTTGTTTGTGTTTTTCTTTGGAGCCATTTAATTCATCACTTTTACACTATAGCTGGACTATGTAATGTAGAGGTAAAGTAGCTAAATACATAGCTCTACAGGTACTGGGACAGGATAGAGGAAAAGAATGAGACCAAAATGCCTGATTTATTTTACAGGCTCATTTACAACAATTAAAAGAACCTGCCAAATTCTCAAATGATATGAATTGATATATATCTGTTGATTTCAATGGTGTTACATTAATTTATTCCAGTTGAGAAGCTGGTATGATGTAAGGAAAAAAACTGTCCTCACTAAGCTCCTTCCCCCAACCTCCTGTCCTTTTACTGTAACTTTTAGGCTTATCAGTACTTTTCCAACAATGTATGTATCAACAATAAATGTCATTCCCGTGCACCTCTTTCATCTCCATCTCGTAAGGCTGGCTATGTAGACCAAACATACTCTAGCATAACTCTAGCTGAAGCATGGAAAATAGTAGTTTGAATCTCCAAGGGTTTTAGGAAGCTGCTAGGACTTAGGTGCTCTATATTTGTCTGAAACATTAGAAATGCAGCATATACTTGTTCATGTCATATGGAGGATTATCATGCATTAAGGTTAAACACTGTTGCTGCTGTGGCAAAGAAAAAGTACATAGAAAAAAATATTTTAATCTTAGACATGAGTCACACCTTCTGCCAGTTTTTCTAAAAAAGAAAAAAAATCCAACTACTCAAAAAGAAACCCAAAACTGCATGAAAGATTGATTGGTATTTCCTGTTTGTAGAAATTGGAATAACTTCTCCAAAGCTAGAGAGAGGTCTGATGTCACGTCTGGAAAGGTTAATATTTAATCAACTCTGTTTACAAGGAAGAAAATTAGGGAAACAAGTTAAAAAAAGATCCCAAGTGTTCTACTTTGAATTAATCTTCTCTCCTGATTTTTTCTAAAGTTTTCTTTCCTGACTGGGAACAATACTGAAGTCTCGAATCCTGCCCATTTAACTTGTGCTGCGTGAATTTCAGTGTGAGGCTGAAAAAGCTGCTTTTCAGTCACAGTCATCTAGGGGTAAGAAATTGAGAAGTCTCACCAAAGGAGGTTTTTTTATACCCTGCTTGTGTCTCTGTGACATATTGCCCTCTCAGGGCTTCTGAGGAGTGTGCAGAATTTGTTGTTAGATTTGGAGGTTTCTGACAGAAGCTGAATCAACTCAACAGCTAGGGAGAAAAAAAAAAAAAAAAAAAAAATAAAAAAAAAAAAAAAAAAAAAAAAACAACAAAAACCAAACCAAACAAAAACCTACACCACAACTTATATATTGCAGTGCTCTTGATAAGAGTTAATTCAAGACAGTTAATTGTGCAGCTGAATCTCTTTCTTTGCCCCCTACACACTTCTGCAGTCACCCTGGGGTTTCCACATGGTGATCTTTTTTTTACATAGATGAAAATCAAAGAATTTCGGTATGAGGTAATAACCCACAGCAAACTTGAGATGAGGTTACATGTGCAACAGGTGCTGTTTTTCCAGGCAGTGCATTGCAAAGGTATGTATATATCTGGTTATTGTTTTGATGGGAGTAGGAGACAGACAAGAAAGATTGATATGATATGATATGATATGATATGATATGATATGATATGATATGATATGATGGGATATGATGATTCTTCACCACTTATTTTGGAAGACTTAATGAGAAGTAGTGTCCAGGGAAGAGAAAGAAATCTTGAAATTTTATCACTCTCATATGAAGAGGAATATCTGTGGCCAGCCCAATAACCAGAACTCTAACCAAGCAATTTTAGAAAGCCATTTATATTGAAGTTAGTATTGGTGCCATTCTTCTTCAGTCATGATTTGCAACAGCCCTTTTGCCTCATGCTGGCTGTTTGCATGATACATGATTACCTGAGAGTGTTTCTGCATGATGAGATGTGTAATGATGGACTCATTAGCTGTGTTGCTTTATGTTGCTTTATCTTCTGCGGTGAAATCCAGGGAAAACAATTCTCTTTTCTTCTTCCTTTTTCATTCCCTCAGATGAAGCTGCTTTGTTTGGCATGGCGGGAGGGGAGGAATAAGTGAGCATGTGGGCTCCTCTGCCCATGTTTAAGTCGTCTTATCAGAAATGGCCTCTTTATGAGACGTCTCTGAAGTCCTAACGTACTTAATTGCCTTTGTGAATAATGGAATAGGAAGGATGGGAAAGCCCCCTGTAGCCAAACAAACAGATCTAAATAATCCTTCTGCTTTCCTACATGTTAGTTTCCAGGAATAAAATTACTACAAAGTGCAGCAATAAAGCACAAAGCAGCTCCAGCAGTGGAGTAGCTGAAAAAAGACTGAGCAATGAAGCAGAGTCCTCTAATTTCTCAAGTGACTAAATTACTTTCAGCCATCTTAGGGCCTGATTCTGCAGGATGCTGAATTTTCTTAAGGAGGATCAAGTTCCCATCGCTGAATATAGATGTTAGTGCTGCTGCAGACATCTCGGATACAGGTCAGTGGTTTAGTCTGGGGCCAGTGTACAGATGTAAGGAACATGCTGTGTGCAAGACCCAGCCTGGCAAAACAGCGTAAGTGGTTTGTTTTTCCATTTCTCCTTATCCTCATTTAATATAGGCTAGGCTGGTAAAACTCCCTGAAAATTTAGCTACCTTGGTATGCACCTGTGAAAAGAAAGAATGCACATATCTAAATGCATGTGTGAGATTACAGAAACACGTGTTATACCTGTGGATGTAATGAGATATGAATATTTATATGCTACAGGGCTGGACAACTGAACATATTTATATGGACTTGCCAGTTAAAATCCTATCTTCTAAATCAGGACATCAATATTCTTCTTCTTAAGAGGTAACTAAAAGATATTATATGAAATACCCTACTACTAAGTCTCTTTTTCTTTTCCTTTTTTTGGCTATAATGCTTTCTTTAGTGAGGGCATAATCTGATTTACTTCAGTACCAGTTAAAGGCAATTAAAAATATTTTTTTAAAAAAGAGAAGAAATTCATTTTTAAAAAAATCTACCAGTGTTAAAATAGCTTTCATTCTCCACAGTTCAAATTAGACCTTTTTTCCTGTCTATTACAAACCATTTCCGCTATTTTTATTAAAATTGCTCTTTAAATAGGAGTATCTTCCCTTTTTTCTTTTAGCTATTGTTCTATTAATAGATAACCTTTTTCATTAAATGTGGGAGATAATACTTTTTACATCTAAAACATCAGGATTTATTTTAATGAAAAACCTGAGCATATCAAAGAATCATTTGGAGGTGGTGTTTGGGTTTTCTTCCTTCTCCCAGTAAAGTTCCATAACAGAAGTAAGGGACTGGTAGAAGGATACCAAGTCTCTTTTTCTCTTGTGGTGATATGATATGCAACCTCTGAAAATTATTTTTGCTACACAGGGAATTTTAGGCTATGAACTTTATAAGTCACTTATTTATTTAGATATGGATTTAGGCACTGCAAATTCCTGTTTTCCAGAAACTACCTGACCAATAATAGCCATGCTTATAAGGACATTTAGTCATGCAAAATCTGAGTTGGATGCCTAGAAAGATTTTCTGAGAACCCTGGTGTCTGGCTGTTACAGAAACTGAATGAATGCTGCCTGTCAGAAAGTTAAATCCCACTAACTTGCAGTGAGACAGAGGCTGCCACCTGTGTGAAGTGTGGGTTTTCAAAGAAATTTAGTCTCTGAGGATGTGGATCAGCACTTGTCTCAAATTAATTTCAGTTTTATTTCTGCTTCTCCCTTCTTGTGAAATGTTTTGAAATACTGCAAGATATTTAAATAACTTTGAAAGTTGAGTCGCAGTTGTCTCTTGGAAATAAAATGTTGGTCTAAAGTAAGTCACCTATTTAACTTGCAGTAAGTACTTTATCTGTCCTTATTCATTTACTAGAGACATGGCAGTATGAGTGTTTTGAGTAAATTTTTAACACATACATTTTTTTTTTTCCTTGTTCTTGCACAGCACTTAGGGTACATCTGCAATGAAAACAAAGCCAAACAAAACACAGGCTTTTAAGTCACATTGGCTAAACCAGGTTTCTCATCTGGATTAATATAGCTGTGAAAACAAGCCATTTAGGGCCGTAGTGTTACCAGATTTCTTTTCAGTCATGAGATTCCCCTGACATTTAAGTTAAAACTCGTAGTCAAAATTCAAACATGAGATGCTTTTTCTTTGCTTAATTTTAATCTGATCTAGCCAGACTTAACCCATCCTATTTAGCAATTGCTCAGTTTTTACAGTGTGAGCCAAACTCTCATTTTAATGAGTTGTTTGTCTACATTAGCATTTAGCTGATCACATATTTCACATATTGGGTGAGAAATGATCAATGCATCATAGTAGTTTCAATATAGTGAGGGGATATGAATCTTCTCCTAATGAAGTTGGCTATTGATTTTGCTGAGCATGAGATTGAGACCTATGAAAGCACCTGAAGATTGCTTTTGTCTGAGTCTTTCAGGTTTGTTTCATTTTGTATTTGGTTTTACAGGTTACCTGTTTTACACTTGTCATCCAGTTCTGTGGTCAGCGAGGACAGGGCAAATGTCTCAGTCATTCTTTAAACAATCACTTTCTAGAGGTGCATCTTTCCATTGATTGTAGAGACAAGGCAGGCTCCTAGCAACTGGTTAGCTACTTCTAGCAGATTTTGCCTACATATAGGAATCCTACACTAGTCTTGCAGCTCCAGTAGACACATCTGCACAGGTCTTAAGAGAGATTTGGTTTTTATTGAGATGTTGCTGGGGTCAAGGAAGGACACCTCTTTGCATCTAAAATTTCACTAGAGATCTGTGCTTCGGAAATGCACCTGTCTACTCATAACCAAATACATGAAAATTACTTTCTAGCCCTGCATGTCTAGTGTCATTTAAAATGAACTATAGAGTATCTCTGCAGCTCCACTAGGGATGTGAGTCTCTTTTCTCTTATATCTCGTATCTGCTAGACACAAGAAGATATTTCTAATACATGTTGGCTTTCCAAATTATAGCAAGTGCTCATCGAGAACCCCCAAGTTCTCAATGAGATGAATCTTTAGAACAAAATCAACCTTACTTTCCATCAGCATAAGCTGATCAGCTGAAGTGTGTCCCTCACCTTAGTTTAACAAGAGTGTAACAGGGAGGAAGAATTTGACCCTTTTGTGCTCCACTATCTCGTGTCATTGTTGTTGCTATTACTTACACAATGCTTACACTGAAGAAGACCAGTTTTAAGCATTGTTCTGCAATGCCAGCTTTTCACTGACAAAAAGGAGTTTTTAATTTTTTTTATATTATTAGTTTTTAGAAAGCAACACTTTCTTAAACACTTGAGTAAAAGCTGAGACCTTGTGAAGGTCTCTCAGACGAGGGCTATTTCAAAGCTTTCATGCAGTTTTGTAATGTCTACTTATCAAACAAGCCAAGTGATACTGTTACATCCCCTCCAAACCAAAGGCCTTATCCAGAATCTTTTGAAGTTGGTGGTAGATCTCTTGGTTGACTACAGTTAGAGTTGCACCATGCTCTTGCGGGTTTCTTTGAGGTTTTCTTTATAAGTTATCATAGCTTCAAAACATTTGTTCTCCTTGGTTCTGCATTTTGCTGCGCTTCCTTTCCAAAGAAAAGTTCTCCATGTCCCCTTTTAATGGAGGTGGCCCATCCTCTGTGCTCCTTTTGTACATGAAAATTCTAAACACACTCTTATTTTGGGTCTGAAACAGCTTTTTTCTTTGGTTGTTTATTTTGAGTCATGCATATAGAAGTTTGAATATTTCTATGTATTGGTACTTATTTTTGTGATATTTTGCACTAAGTTACTCTAACAAAAACTGGAAAAAAAGCACACTTTCTGGTGAACTATTGTAATTTGTAAGCTCGTTGTTTGTTGTTTGTAATGTACTGAGTCTACAAGTCGAGCTAAGGAAGGATTAAGGCAACAGTTTGTGTTCACAGTGTCACACCATATCTAGTTTACCCCTGTTTTCTTTCTCTGTGCTTTCTTCTTTACCATGTAGGGCTTTCAAACTGCTGGTAGGAGCCAGAGGAACTTGTGTTATGACTCTAAGGTTATGATTTTTCTCCTTGCAGTCAAAGAAACCAGATATTCAAAGAAAGCACACGATTCTCAAAATGTCACCTGGGTGCTCAGCCAGAAGGGAGGCTGCACTCCACCGTGAAGAAGTGGTCACTTACAGGTCGCCACCTCTAAGGGCAAACGGGGACATTAACTCTCCAAATGAGAATTGCAATGAGGCAGCACAAGAGGTAGAAGCTCTCAGAAAGGTTGTGCTGTTGGAAGCCAGGCACAGTAACCATCAGGTGGATATGAGGGTTTCGGGTCTTTTTCCATGATTCCTTTTTGCCGTGGAATGAATTACTAGTTAGCCTGCCAAAACATGGCCCTAATTGTCCTGATGTTCTGTAAAGTATCAGAGATGTTCTTCAATCATGGGAGAGGATTTCAGACCTCTGGCTGATACTAATCTGACTCTCTCCAGTTAGATCTCTGGAGCTCTTCCCAAAAGAATACTCAAAGAATTGGGGACAATTTCCATCAAACAATCGTAACATTTAATGAAATGTTTGGTACAAGAGGTGATCCAGAGAATGGTGTTTGCTTAGAGACTCTCCTCTCCCCATCTCTTCCTCACTTAGGATGCTTGTGGCAGCTTTTTTCTAATCTACTGACTGCTGTTCACATTGTAACATCATTTGCTTCTCGATACACCAGTCATTACTCTCTTCACGGATTTCAATCCCACAACCCTAAAGAGAGTTCGTCTGATACGATTTTGCATGGGAAATTATTTACTCACTTTTGCATGCCATAGCCCTTTACAGTTCCTTCTTGCATCATTTAGCCAAACCATTTTCTGACGTATTTTGTCATTGCTGCCAATGTTGAGAACATGTATCATTAAGAAAACTGATTGCTTCTGAGGTAAAGCTTAGATACAGCCAGTCACAGCCTGACATCCCACACGCGAGACAGAGAAGTACTTGGACACCCAAGCCCACTCCACAAAATTTCAGATAGAGGTTAAGAGAGCAAACAGGTACAAGTTTTTTTAGGCATCTAGCCATAAAAGTCTCTGTGAGTATTGCAAATGAAATATTTAACATAGACCATTATATCTAAATGATAGTGAGAATCGAAACCTCATAGTACCTGATCCACTTTGAAACCCACTTCGTGAAAGAAACAGAGCCAGCTTCAGACCTCATTGTAGTCCTTTTGAGGTCAATGTAGATACACCATAGATGAATTTAACCTTGGATTGCTCTAGGTAAGGGCAGTGATGAACTCCTACAAACTGAGGCTGACATATATGAATTCAAGTCAGGACCTTATATTCATCATCCCCATCTGCCGTTAATAGGAGTTGCATTCACTGCAATTATGTGTGTCTTCTAGTAGAAGTGTGGATAAAACTTGGGACAAGGCAATGACCTTCAGCTCCACATAAGCCCATGACATGGCTTAAGTCACCTTCAAGAGTTTCTGGAAATGTGTGTAGGAGAAGTGTGATCTGTGGGTGGTCTGTTGCCAACAACCTTGGAAGCCCACTCACTGACTTTGAAAGGATTTTAATGGAGTCCACCCCTGGGTGGACTGTTGTGAACTGTATCCTAACCGAAAAATGAAGGCACCCTAAAAAGAAAACAGAAGGCAAAAATGAGCAGCTTCACAGGCTGTGAAAGCTAGCTGAGATTAAATAGTTATAATAATAAAAAATTGGCTCTTTCTGCAGATGAACCCCTCATCATTCATTTTACTTTGTTCTACTCAAATTATTTTAAATAAATCTCTCAGAACACTACTCATTTCAATTGCAAAGAAAAAAAAAAAAGACTACTTTTTTCTTTTAATGGTTTGTCCAAGGGTAATGCAAGAGTCTCTCAGTTACAGTAAAAAGCAAAATGGAGATTTAGATTATTCTGCTTTCACTATCTGGTTTTCTGAAGAGAATTCCACAGGACGTTGCCTCAGTCCAAGTCAGTTTTGTAGACAATGTAACATGTCTTAATCCACCGTCCGGGGATTGGAAAAATTTAGCCTTAGCTTCTTTTGTTTTCTATGGTTATTGTTGTACAGAAGAAAGACTTAAACTGTAAATATTGTATATTTAATAAAAAGAGACTTTTTGTATGATTTTGTGTGGAAGACAAATGCCTCCTCCTGTGTTTTTATTTTATATTATAACTGAATGGATATTAAAAAAGTGTTGACTATGGGAAAACCACTTTACAGTCATTTACATGTTAACTCTAAGCCAGCAGATCTCAGTGGATAGCAATAAAAACTGGAGTGCCCACAACCTAGATTTATTGATTTCAGGTATTGCTAAAAGTTATTCTCAGAGGATATCTGGTCATCACCCACATCCCTGACATAACTGATTAGTGGTGGTTTGCAGCACCTACCCTGGGCTGCATAAGGCAATGGGTGCCTAAGGGGTTAAAAGTAATGTCTGGAGACATGCTTTGGTTCTGGCTACAAAACATGCGTGGTCATAGCTCTATAGCTTTCCAGGTACCCACACACATATACGTATGTGCACATAAGTGCACTCTCCCCAGCCTGCCATGCATAAATAAATGTGTCCTGCTATATATCCATGTGTCCCCTCATGCAACAACCACACTTCTCACTCGCACAGGGATCACACTTGCACAGTGCCACCTTCACACACAACCCTAGCGTGATAAGCTGGAGCTTGTGATCCTGTCTTGGCTTCATGCTTTCAGTGGAAACTGAGCACATAAATCTCTTGGTCTCCTTTGAAAGTCACAGTCTTTGATACTACCACACAAGAACCAGTGTTGTGGTTTAACCCAGGCTAGCAATATAACCATGACAGCCACTCAATCAGTCTCCCACCCCACCCCTGAATAGGGGAGAGAATCAAAAGGGAGGGGAGGAACTCGTGGATTGAAATAAACACAGTTTAATAAAATAATACTAATGTACTGCTACTAGTTTTATATATATATATATATATATATGTCTGTATATAATGGAAAATAGATTATAAAATAAAATATAAATTCCATCCACACCAAGCAGCCAGTCCCAGGAAGCAGCACCTCATCCCAAACAGCTGATCCCAGAGGTACAAGAGAGAAAAAGGCAGAAAGGCCCAGAGGCCTCTGCAAAACAGCAGGATGGCAAAAGGTCAAACTTAAGAAACTCCTGAACAGAACCAAAAGAGAGCAAAACCAGAACAGGTCTCTGTCCCTGTCCATCCCACTCCATCCCTCTAGCCAGAAAGTTCTGACTCTCCTTAAATATGAAGCATGATGCTAATGTCATGGAATATTCTTATTGATCAATGTGGATGTCAGTCAAGGTCTACCCCCTCTATGCACCCCGTTCCTAGCTGCCTCACACCTGTGGGCAGAGAGCTCAGAAAAGTCCTTAGCTCCCAGACAACAACAATTAAAAAAGATTAACTCTGTCCTGGGGTGTTATCTTTTTGTTCTCAAACTAAATCCAAGCAACAACCATGCTAGCTATGGAAAAGAAAGGTTTTTAACTGCATTAATAAAATTAACCCACTTTCAGTCAAACCAGCAGAGCAAATAAACACTTAGAAAACAGTAATTTTGAATTAAAAACAAAGAGGAGGATACTTTCAAACGTTTCACATGTTTGAATTTCGCATAACCCCTCCCCATCCCAAAACTGTATTCTGTGTTTCAGAAATCCCAAAAATGTATTCTGTGTTTTAATCAGCTGCAGAGTTCTGCATTAGCAGTCAACTGTGGGTCTCATTATCTTGAGAACTACTCTATGAGTTTTAATTTTTCCCGTATTTCTGGACAGGCTGCCATCCCAAAGATGGGATTAGGAAGGGTTTGTGGTCCTGCATGGAGATGTGCTGATCTGGCAAGATAACTTTGGGGTTCTGCAGCCAGTGGTGCACAAGCACTGACCTGAGGGTTGGTCCAGCCTACCACAGGTGTCCCAGTTGACATCCAACCATGCAGCTTGTAGACACAACTTCGCCTACCCAATGGCATGATCCTGGTGTCCCCTTGTTCCTGATGGGGGTAGGACAAGGGGTTTAGTTATCACTTGACTTTTAGCAGAAACCTCAAATTACAATTAATCTCACACTAAGTTTTCTCAGAACTACACAAGCAAGTAATATCCATATAAATTTGCCAGTCTTCATAGCTAATAAAGCAAGAGCAGTAGCCTTATGAAAGCTTGTAAGGACAGTACTGATGCCTACAATTTTAGCATTAATCCAGCCCTTGGAAATTAAGTTTATATGTTTTACAGCCTGAATATGTCACTGTTGGTTGTTTTCTGAGTGGAGAAGGTTTTTTTTCATTATTTTTTTTCTTCAGCTCTTTAGGTGGCTGCTTTAGCCTTCCACCATGCTTTTATTTTCTTTTTAAAATTAATTATGTTTCTTTCTTCCTGAATGCCCATGTGATGAGTTAGACATTATTTAGAAGGTTGCATTAAATAATTACACTAGTGTAATGGAAACGCATGTATCTATGTCACATCTTAGCAAAACGTCATTCATTGCAGTTTGTGGCTAGTTAGCAATGTCTGGAAGAGGGATCAAGATATCATGGCGGGCTGTCATCAAATCTCCGTCTTCCTCAGCACCTGGTGTCTTTTTCTGACAGGTAGAATTTAAAAAAAAGAAAAAAAAAAAGTCACCTTTTTTGCAGCATCCTCACGATTAGCAGGTGTTTTATGTTAAAGCTTTGTTCCTTCAGCCAAAGGCTCATTGGCAAATTCATATAGGCAAATACCATTAAGTGAGTACTGCTGCGAAAGCAGTGCAGGAGAGCCCGGCTATAGTTAGCTACGGTATTTTTTTTGCTTTTTCACCACAGCATGAGTACTAGACTGCTGCAGCTAGTGCTTATTTTTCTATACTTGTTAGTCTAGCAAGAAATCATAAAATGCAGCCATACAAGGTCATATTGTTCCTCTCCCCCCACCACCCCATGCTGTTGATGTCTGTGTTTAACTCTTCTTAGCTTGAGACCATTGCTCTTTCTTTCTCAAAGCCTAAGCTAAATAGCCTTTTCCACAATTTAAGCCCATTACAGCTTGTCCTAGTCCCAAGGGAATGGAAAAAAAAGCTCGATCACTTCCTGCCATGCAGCAGCCCTTTTTCTCTGTTTAACAGCTAACCTGTCCCTCCAGCTCCCCATACGCTTCAGCTTTCCTTGTTTTCAGACAAATCAACATAATTTCCTTTATACCTTTTCTTGCAGTTTTTTAACCCTATATGATCACAGAAAGCAGCCTGATAAGAACTTAGTGCTTAATTTTACCTGTTGGAGTGTCAGAATTCACAGCAGTGTAACTAATCTACAGATTTTTTTCTTTCCTCCCCCCAATGTATTTTCTTTAGCCATGCTCCCTGTACCCTTCTTTAACAAAATGTCATAAAACCTGCAGTAATGGGGGCCAAACCATGCTGCAAAGCCAAAACACTGATGAGGCACCAATAGTATGATTTAGAGTCTACAACAAGCAGTTCACACATAGCAAGTGCTACTGTGGTAAGAAATCTACCACATGATGGATTACAGTGCTTCTGCCTCATTAGAAGGTGCAAAGGGACAGTCAGTTGTCCAAAAGATCAGTTCTTAGTTCATTCCCACTTTGCAAGGTGTTGGGCAATAGGAAATTAGGAACTGACAGATCTAGCAGAAGATCTTTGCTTTATACTTAATAAGGAGACCATGTCAAGCACAAGGTGGTTGCTGGGTCTCTGCAATTGCTAAGCTACACCTACAGAAAAAAAATATTTGATGTTGAAGGGAAGCAGATATTCTGTGTGTTACAAGCCTCACTGTAAAATAATGTGTAATAAACAGGACAGAGCATGAAACAAACAGAATCTGATGGAGAGAACATGTTGGATGATCAATGTCTGAAAGCCAACAAGTTGCTACATAACAATTTAGGGATTCAGCATGAAATAGTTCAGCTTCAACAACCTAAGCTAGCAGTCCGCCAGCAAGTTTATATGGTTAAAATGAAGTATTTTTTCCTGAATGAAGGGTTGTACACTTGAGCAGAGTATTGGCCTTGGGGTATGAATAAGGGATAACAAAATAAGTGAAATGTACAACAAACTCTTTTACTCCCATATGGACATCAGTGCTGGGTGGTGGCCTAGGAGCTGATACCTAAAATACCATAGTTCCCCTGATGAGACAACTACTGGAGATGGAGTGGGTTTTTTTACCGGCAGTTGAGGAATTTCCTACTGGAAGAATCTCCTACTCTGGAGACATTCAAAACCTGCCTGGACACCTTCCTGTGTAACCTCATCTGGGTGTTCCTGTTCCAGCAGAGGGATTGGACTAGATGATCTTTCAAGGTCCCTTCCAATCCCTAACATTCTGTGATTCTGTAATTTGCTATTTCTTTTAAATTTTGGATTCCACCCTAAGTATTGATTAGTATCTTCTATTCTTTAAGGTCATCCCTTACCTGAGTTTGACTATGAAGTGAGAGAACCATGAACATTTTCTCTTCTGATTTCTCTGAGTCATAGTAAGACATGGTAAGTATTCACATCGACAGGACTGCAGAACTCCTCTGCCCCAGGATGTTGCAGGCCCAGTCTATCTATGTATTCATGTAAACTAATAAACAGAGGGATTTGCTACCCTGACATGGCACTAATTAGAATTAGATTTAAATTTGCATTAGCTTTGACAATGCCCTCATGAAGTGCTGAAATATTGTTAGAAGACTGATGACTGAATATTTGGAGGCTTCATGTATTTGGGGCCCAAATCTCCATGACGTTTTCTCATCTATTGACATTCACCAACTTGTGCTAAGAATCTGTCAGTGTTCGCTTGTCTCAGAATAGACCTTCTCTTATTGAATGTGTGGTCCTTTCTTAGAGTCTAATACAAGAAAAAGTCTCTGGAGAAATACTGTTAAGAGACAGCTTGTAGGATGACAAAATATGAAGATGTAACAAGCTTGTCCTTGCCTCCAAACATAAACTATATGGCATACACTGTGGAAAGGGATAGAGAACCAAGACTAAAAAGAAATATTCAGACACAAAGATTTGGATCAGAGCAACTTCCAGCAATGATTAGAAGAATTTAAAGTTCCAATATTGTACTAATTTAATCCATTTGGGCATGATCAGTGGGCAGGAACCACACAAATGTATAATTCAGTTCCATGGGCTTTTGGGTGCTTAGCACCACAAAAAATGCCTGATGCTCAATACACAAAAAGAAATTAGTGTCCTTATCAGCATTACTTTGCAGGTTTAACATTATTTGCTTTCACAGCTAGAAAATCATATCACACATATTTTGTAAGTCTAGTTCTCATACTTACACACTTTCTCTGTTACTTTCTCACATGACAGATCTTAACACCCAACCGAGTCCAAACACAAACTTACAGTGTTTGTAAGCCCATAAGGAAGGCTAACATGGGCGTGACTAAAAAGGACTTACATCTATTGAGAAGGTAACAGACAGATGCTTACTGAGCATAGACAAAAAGGCCAGCAACAAAGTCGTTCTAATGATTAAACATAAATTGATGCTTTTCTAAGATTAGACACTGTCCTCTACTTGGCAAGTTAAGTATGTGAATGTGAGGTTGAAATCTATCCTGACTGACAAGGATGGGATCCAGCTTCAGGTTGAGGCACCTAATTTAGGGATTCAATTCACTTTCTTAAAATAAAGTTCTAGTGCCATTTGCAATACCCCAAAAAATAAAAGGTTGGCAGACATGATAGAGGACTTCTTACAAGAGACCAGAATAGGAGAGATAGAAGTAGTAGTGTATCCCAAAATATTAGCAATGGCACCAGATGCCAGTATTTAGGTAACAAGATTTCACCCTTAACTCAGTTATTAATGTGTAAATGTAGGTGTCCTACTTTTCAAGCTCTAATCCAACACAGTGTCAAGCTGCAACAACTGCATCCATCTGCATGTACACATGCACGCACACACAGAGCATATGCACTACTTAATTACAACAGCTTAGATACAACACACCTTTGCACACTTTCAAAACATGAAACTCTGCAGGGTGCAGAGTTTTGCAATGCAAACATCTATTTAAATAAAATCTGTACATTTTTACATGCAGGCACAATATCCAGTAAAGTCACAGATAACCCTCTTCCAGATAACCCTCTGACTTCTGGAACGTCATGAAATCTAGAAAGCTGCCTTTTGTATTCTCAGTGGAAAAGGCTGAGAGGGGAGAAAAACAGGCTTGCTGCTAAGCATCTGCACCTTATGGGCAAAAAACAAATTACAAAGGGGAACTGCCAGAAGGCAGATTTCTCAGAGGTATGGTGATAAGGGAGCAGTTCAGGTTTAAAGAGGCATTGAACTAAAAATAATCAGCATAGTTAAAAAAATATTGAGCAGCTGTTTTTCACAGCTAATGTTCACTATATACAGTCAGGAGCTATTGACATTCACATGAAACAGTAAAGCTGACTGCTTTTCAAAAGGCTTGCATCTGGGCTGTCAGGACGTACTGACATTTCAGCTCAAACTCTCCCCTGCCTTCCTTCCTGCTGCACCCCAGCACCACTCATGTGCTTCAGGAGCCTTTAAGCAGCTCATGACTACACGAGTCAAAGTCCCTGGAAAATCAGCAGGATTTCAACAGGTCAAAGCTATCTTCTGAGTGAGTCAGAGGGGAGCTCTACTTTTCCCATCTCTCTCTATTGTTCCAGTGGCTTTCCTACCATTACCCAGAATTGTCAAACAGTCCAACTCCTCTCTTTCACAGGCCTTTCATCAGCTTGCACTACAGACCAAGCTATGCAGAACAAACAAATTACACCATAATAAATTCCTACATAGTTCAGTGGAATTATGCTAGCAAAGAATTACCTACTTACCCTTCACCTCATTAGCATCTTTATAGTACAGTTAACTACTGCAATGCGTGGACCAAATTCACTAGTTACTATTAAGGACTAGATCACCTTGAAAGCTCTGCATTTATATCGTTATAAGCCAAATGAAATTTAATGCCACTCAGAAATGAATCAAGCTCAAAATTCCCACTGATTAAAGACGAGTTGTGCTTTGTAGCCCTCTGACAAAGTTCTGGCTGAAATAAAACAACATAAAATAATAAATTATTTTCTATCTTCTACATTTACTTATCCCTGGGGACCTGGGAGAAATCTGTTTTGAGGGTTTTTTTGTTGTTGTTTTTTTCTTCCACCTAAGTCCCCAAAGCATTAATTAACTGCTTGTATTTTTTCTCCACCAAATAATAGATTGTGATGCAGCTTGTTAACCCAACTAGGGCATTTATCCCAGAACTAGCATCCCTTGTTATTAATACACATCTTTATTGGGATTACAGTTACTGTATTACCTTCCAAACCATTACCACAATATCTCAGCAGGAATTTCCCCAGACATTTTCTTAGTTTACCCACAGATCTGCTTTTTGAAGGATTACAACTTTTTCAGGTTTGTATAGTCTTCTAGTTGTGCTGAATGGTAGCCAGGTGCCCTCTAAAGGCTAAGAACTGTCTTACATCACGTCACTCACGTATTCTCAACCTCATCCTCCAGCAAGAAGTTATATTCTCTGTTTGCTTACTTCTGCAATCATGAATTTTTCTTCTTCATCTGTTCAATCTGAGTGTAAGGGTCAACTAGACCTAAACAAGATCTCATTCCCTTTCTCTCTCTCACCCCTCTCCATCTACATTTTCACCTCTTTGCAAGAAGAAGGCTCCAAATCTTATAAAATATTTTAGGGCTTATTGTGGGAGGTTAAATTAGATTATCTGATCTCTCTTTGGGATTTAAATTATATGAATGCAGGAAGAGGTGATATTGCAGCATAATCCCTGAAATCTGTTCCACTAACTGACTCACTGTGTGACTTGGGCAAAATCTTTATTTTGTACCTTCTCCGACACAAGCTGAAGCCCGTATGAATATTGCTCCAGTTTCAAGAAGTACAAGACCAGCTCCTTCAACCCTAAGGCTCTCTGCATGAGCTTGATTCATGGAAAGATACTCACTGATATAACAGTTTGAACCAATATTCTAAGGCATTATAACATGGAAATTCAGATTTGGGTCACCAAGACTGTCTGCAAGGTTTCTTGAATTAGTGTTTTTGAAGTCACCTTACAAGAAAAGGTTTATAGAAAAGAAATGTTGATCTGGGTAATAATGGGAATTCTGGAGGCAGTTTTAATGGAAAAACACTGATTAATTTGCATGTAAACAATTTACAGAAATGCGAGGATTTTGTCAACATTTTTATGAGCAAGTTATTCAAAATCTTCTATGCAGTAGGAAACATGCCATATTAATAAGGCTAGAAAGGGGTGCTCAGATGCAGTATATTATGTGGCAATAGAGTAAAGGTGAAATTTGAATGGAAAACAAAAACCTTCTATAAACACCGTGCATTTCCTCCATGATAACTTGTAAAAAACATTATCCAGGTGCTCATTTGGGATGAAAAGGCCCTTTGCAATGCCAGCCTTTCTGGGAGACACAAATGTGTAATTTTTCCCATTACTCTGGCAAAGTGCTAGCAGAATTTCTCTCTCACATTAAGGCACGCTTTTTGCCTCCATCTACAGCTCTGAGGTCCCTTGTGGTAGAGTAGCTAGGAAAATGGTAAGTCATAGCTATGAAAAATGACATAAATTCCATACACACACCTGATATTTTTCTCTTTTTTTTTTTTTTTTTTAAACCTTGTTTTCAGTCACAATAAATATTTCCTGCCTAGCCTTTCTATAACAAAGCTTTAACTGGCTATGGGACATCCAACTTATTAGACATCTGCAGTGCAGGAATAGCATGGTAAACAAAAAGTCTAGGCAAGCTAACTTAAAAGCCTCTCAGCGTTACAGCACTAGTGGCAGAGCTTTTAAGGAAGTGTAGGGACTGGGTCAATGAGAGCAGCAGTCTTTTTGCTGCCCTTCTCTTAAAACAAGCAGCTCAGAGCAGCAAACTAGAGAATTACCTTTCTCTGGAGCAGGTGCTTTCCCAGCAGCCACTGAAGCGTTGTCCCACATGTTTCACTGCAGGATGTCTGTACTCTCTTCAAATGGCAGCACAAAGCACACAGAGGAGGTACAGCTGCTTCTTCATTGATTCCTACCTCCATCAATAGTCTCAATTTAATGCTCTTTTACTGTCATGAGTCTCTAAAGACCATCTTCTGCTCATGTTGCCTTTCCTGTGCAGTGTTTTTCTGCAGAAGCTGGTGACAAATGACTTGGCCAGAAGGGGAGGAAACATCACTGCAAGGAAGGGGAACTTGAGGGGAGGTCCTGTTATCCAGGTAATAAGAGAAACATTACCAACCCTTCAAGAGTCATAAGAGGATCTCTGTATTGGAAAGCAAATGTGAAGAGACAAAATTTTCTAGCGTTTACTGAAAAAAAAAAGGAAAAAAAAATAAATTGCTTTTTGTTGTAAGAAATTACAGAACATCACCTTATTATGGTTCTACTTTAAGACAGTCACATCCCAACAGTTAACCTTGACCAACTGGTGATAAAAATAATATTTTCTTCAAGTGAAGAGTGATTTTCCTCTACCTGGTGTGGCACAGGAAGGCTCAAAACAGAGGAGACAGGACCTGCAGCCAGAGCGCTGCAGTGACTCAATGGCTTGGTACACAGCTGATCCAGGCTCCTCATTACATGTCCTTTGGAGGTCATACCACTTAGCTTTATTTTCACTTGCCAGGTGTGTATGCCTGCCCTTTTTACAAAGTGCAGCTGTTCCCCCTCATTCTGAGCAGCTCACCTTTTAGAATTCAGAAGAAAACACACTATTATTTGTAGAAAAAAGCGATGCCTCCTAATAGGACCACCATGTTTTCACCCACCCCAGCTGCAGGTGACTCTGAACCGACAGCGCGGCTGCCTCCAGCAGCCAGGAGATTCCTGCGAGGGAGCTCCCGTCGGGAGTGTTGTGAAAAGATCTACCAATAAAATACCGTCAGGGTGCACCAGAAGAGGATTTACCACTCTACAAACCCCAGGAACAGCACTGCGTATTCTCCAGCGCCATCTACTGGTACTTTACCTAGGAACTACATATATGTGTACAAACATCCTTTATCTTGGCGTTTGGCAGGGTGTGTTTTTAACAATTTTGTGTTCCTATGGGCTTCAAGAAAACACATAGCCATGTATGAGGCAGGAAAAGAGAGAGCTTTCTCCACCACCTGGGAAAAGGCAGCTTCTAGAACCTTCTACAGGAAAATCTTCAGCCAGGTTTTCATTACATGAGAGCAGAGAATTAAATCAGAACATTCAAAGCCACATGAAACTGGATTTCATTCATTCTTCTACTTGTGCAACTGCTTGCTTCAATTTCTTCACCTATTTAAGGCAAAGTCTTGAAACACTGCAAGTATATTCAGTAAACCAACACCTCCTAGATCATATAACTGAATCCCTGCAGCCTGCAAGATTGTTTTCTACAAAAGCTCTCTAAATGTTATATTTCTCTGAACAGATAGTAGAGCAAAACATCTGTGTTGGCTGACTGTTATTCTCTAACATTTTCATTAGAAAAACTAACTAAAATAACATATATTATTCAGTTTTACTCAAAACTGTTTCTTTTGATTTTTTTCCTTGTTAATTATCTTCCCTCCCTTTTTTAAGGTTAGTTTTAGAAAATAACCTGTCTCATATGTGTCAAATTCTGTTGAATTTCTTAAGTACATTTCTTAAAATTTTTGGTATCTAAGCAAAGGTTAACTACTTGCTAGGAAAAGCATAGACTTGAAGATATCTTCAAGGTACCTTTGGATATTCTCAGTTCTGGAAAGTTTCTTTGAAGATATCATCCCAGATCTCTCCTGGAGACTTTCATACCCTGAAGCAGCTCAGAACATCTACTAAAATGTTCAAAGCCTCAGTGGCAGGTGTCTCAGAAGTCACTGTGATAATGCATTCCTAACTTCCAAAGACTAAATACTTCCTGACAGAAATCATCTTACATGGTGCTACCGACCAATACAGAACATGTTAGTGGTGTTGATCACCATTGCCAATTCATAATGGCCCTTAGTAGGTAAGCAACATTCAATATGGTTCATACACCCAAAGCTCCCACATACTGATCAAGAGACCAGTTTATTTAGAGGACCAAAAATATTACACGCTCTCATCTCTGCTCAGTAGTAACAGACTTGGAAGTAGTTCAAAACAGAAAAGTATAACCCCCACACAGTAGTCAAAATACCTACAGGTCCTGTATGCGAAATGTGGTTTGAAGCATTCCTTCGTATATTCTCACACAGCAAGTCAGATCCTTATCAAAAGGATGGGGTGGTTTTTAAAATCATGTTAGAGAGATTTGGACTTGAAATAAACCTTGTTAGTGAGTATCACTAGATTCTTTGTTACAGACTCCCAAAATCTGGTGAAATTTCTATGCAGAAATCTACCCCTACCCAAGAAGCCAAATATCTGCAAATCAGCCTGTACAGATCTCAAAGGACTATTTTTGCACGAGTAATGGTCCCAATCTATAACAAATTTATGTAATTTCCCATGAAGGAAAATAATAAATCACAAAATGGGAAAAAAACCCGCCAGATTTAGGAATCAGTTTCCCCATCAAGGGGACAGACCTTGGTGCCTGCCACAGCTAAAGGTTCAGCAGCAGAGCTCTACAGTTCCCTGCCCAAAGAAAAGCTCCTACGTGCTTTGTCACTTAGAAATTCCAGCTATTAGTAAAAAAAAAAAAAAAAGCAATGTAACACTACCTTTATCAGGAGTCCTGTAGGCAGAAGAGGGTTGGCCCACCATAGCTAACAAACTTTTCAGTTTACGACTGAGATAGGCTGGCTCATGGCCCAGGCTTATGAGAGCTGTGACACCTTTCTGCAGACAAATTAGACTTCCTGGCTTTTGGTCTGGCCTTTATAAAACATTTGCTGGCTCTCCCATCTTGATACAGCTTTTTGGGACAGATTGGTTCTACAGTGTGAAGATGTTGCTACTGGTAGAGCTCCTAATCTTATATTGCAATTCAATATAATAAATCACTATTTCAAAGGTACTTCCCATAATATTGTTGTACAACTCAAACTGGCTGCTATTTCCTAGACCCCAAACAAACTAATTGCCACAGCATCCTTCAGTACCCCAATTCTATCTCCATACATTAATTATAATAAAAATGACTTTTTAATATTGATAATCTACATCTTTGTTCAGCTGCATTTTCCTTCCCATTGGGGGTTAGTGAGATACACATAAAAGAGCTGAATGAAGGTTAATTTGCTTCTCCTGTTTACTGGCTAATCCCAACATCTGGGACATTAGAAGGAAAGAACAATTTCAAATGCAAAAATTTTGCTGAGAACTCAGTGGATACTTTTTTTTTTAATTATTATTAATGCTTTCCCCCAATGAAAGTGTAGGACATAGAACTTATTGTCACCAATGTGAAATGGCAACAGCACATCTGTGCACCAAAGGTCAGATAAGATTAAAAAAGCTAGTCCTATTGGGGTGTTTTGTCAGTACCTGATTCTGGGCCCCAGGGAAGCCAGAATGAAACTATTGAGCCTCAGAGACCTCTTACTTGCACTTACCTAAAAATAACAAGGATAATTCAGGACCTTTGTAAATCATCAGGGATTTGTGGATTTTTCCTCAGCTGTGTACTAGTGTAAGCTTCCCCTAGAATAATCAACGCTGTCTATCCTTAGCAGAATTTGTATCAGGAAGTGATCAAATATGCCTAAAGATTGGTCAACAACTGAGGTAAATGTCTCCTAGAGTTCAGTGTATTGCAGCAATTCCTATCCGCATACAACACTGAGCTCTCCCAAAAGCTTTGGCTTACTGCGATGTTTGCCGTCAGTCCCATGACTTTTCCAACAGGTGCAAATGGTTACGATTAGCTACACTGTTGGCTGGGGTGCGCTTGGCCTCCATGCAAATGCTTTCTCTCCAACAGGTTTCACAGCTCTCAGCCATAGCACCACCCAGTTAACATCACTCACCCAATCTTTTATCACAGGAAAATATACCATATGTTTCCACAACATGCTGGCCATTCCACAAAAGCAACTGTGGAGTAGGTGATGTCTATAAATCCTTCCCCCTTTCATGTCCCCATACACTTTGTCAGATCCAGGCTCTCTCTTAGATCACATGCCAATGAAACCCCCCTTTACAATTCTCAGCAATGCTCGACTAAAGTTCCTGATTATTAACCCCTGTAAGCTTTAATGAACTTAACTTTTATTTGTCTTTATTCATTTATTCCATAGATCATCACAAGTTTTCACAACAGTCTAGATATTAGTTAGTTTTTTTTTTAATAAGCAGCAGTGAATTAAAAGGACAATTGCTGGATAAAAAAAGCAAAATGATTGTAGAAGTAAATGCATAGGACTTCCGTACTGTACCAAGTCAATCAGAATGGAAAAACTTACAATGGCCTGGTAAGAAAGCAGCACTTTTACAAACTGTATAAATATACCTGTATGTATATATGTATACTTATATCAGCTAATGTGATTCAGCCACCTGTCTCAGCTGGGCAGGCAGAGAATACTATTGTCCCTGTATGACATATCCATCACCTTCATCCCAGGTACCCATAAGCATTTTGTGAACACAAATGTTGCCCAGGAGTTATTAATATTTCAGACAACACAGAGATGAATGCAGCCACCTGTGAGGCAGAAGAAAACAATCACTAAGTAGCACACAGTAAATATTTGAAGGGGCAAGAAAGCAACAAAAAAACCAAAACAGAGTGAAGCATCTAAATGAAGATATGGGAAGATATGACAACTAGGTGCCCTATAATGGGATCAGGACAAGTGACCTAATCTGGTAATCTCTAAGAAAAAGACACAGTGCTAAGGCCTGTGGCTAGGCAGTGTTTTGGTGTCCCAGGAGCCAGCAGACAGCTGCTGAAAGATTTTATTATTTTTAATAGGTGACCCTTTTCAGGGTATTGACTGTGGCTCAGTCCTACAACAATTTCAATCCACAGCTGAGTGCTTCCAGATTTGGGTTCTGCCTTAGCTGTATTGACAGAGATAATTTTCAGTTAATAATGAAAACTACTTTATACTTATAATTTGAGTATTATTTTTCTTAATTGCTATAAATGCCATTGTGGTTAAGAGACTTTATCCAGATTCTCAAAATTATTTAAAAGTCTAATGCCAATTTAGGTCCCTAATCCTCACTGATTTCACTGGGAATTAGAGAGTAAAATACCTTTAAGTAGCTGGGCTCTAGTTCTTCTAAAAATATTAACATATACCCTCAAGAAAGATTATAAATTATTTGATATGAGATATTCCAAAGTCAATGACTTTAGAATGCATTACATTTTATAAGTGGGTGATTTGTTTCAATATCTTGAAAACTTTTAAAGTGAGACATTTTCTGAAGACATTCTCTATTTTCAGCTAGCTGCAGAGAAGGTTGTGTGCATACACACACACATGCACACACACAGATATTTGCATGCATATACATGTATATATGTATATATATACATATGGATATATGTATATATAAACAGGCTGTTAACGTCATTTTGGACTTTAAGATAATTTTTTTTAAGTCTGAATCCACTTCAATAGATCAGGGCTACAACGATCAGCTGTATACTTCTCTAGCTATAACATTTTGTTTAACATTAACTCTGGGAAATATTATGTTTAGTATTAACTCCTATACAACATTCTTGCAGGTCAGAGTAACTCTGATCACGTTGAATACATTCAAAATTAAACCTGTTGACTTTAGGCATGAGACCAAAATTTGCCAGTTCAGCATGACCACAGAAAAAATATAACCTCTAGAACCACCAAATTAAGCCAAAAAAAATAAGGCAAGGGATTTTTTTTCCTCTTCATGTTTTATTCAGAAAATTTCAGTTTTCTGTGGAGTGGATGTTCTGTACATTTTTTATAGAAAAAGAAAGAAAATAGCACATCCCCCGAAGTCTGGTATATGTTGTGAGTGAGCAGCAAACTGACTGAGGTTATAGAATAACTTAGTGTTTCAATTACAGAGCTCTCCAAGTTTTAAAAGCTGTTAAGTGTCTACTTCTAACTGCTGGGAAATAAACCTTCTGTATGAAACATGAGTGGAAAAATTGCCTGTACAGTGTTCATTCTAGCAAAAGGGGAAGACTCTCGAAGGGGGAATCACCATTCCTTATTGCTAGAGTTTAAAGGTGGGCCAGTTACAAAAATGTAGGGTATTAGGTTACTTCTTTCTGTGGTCAGATTAGCAGGTTTTCTGCTGATTACTTCTTGGCTATGAAACACAAAAGTCTGAGAGGAGTAGAAGTGTCAAAGGTAACTCACAGAAAGTTGAAGTTCATGTCTCTACTTCCAGGCTTTGTGACAGTCTCTGCCCTTTACTGCCTTTTTAGGGAACATATAATAAAAGCAATTAAAAAAAAAAAAAAAGAACACACACACACACACACAAAACAACAACAACAAAACCCACTGTTAATGATTTTTGAAGACAGACTCAACCAGGCTGTTAAACCTGGGGGGTTGAGAAATTTTTCCAAGTATTTTGTTTACTGCTGTTTTTCCCAGTTGACTCACATTCCCTCTCTTAGATATCCTGAGGTCAACTTTGCAATGCTTTCAGCAGTGAAGATGGTTTGCTCTGCCCTTTGCCTTCATCTTTTCCATTCCTGAAGATGTCCATGCACACCAAAAGATGCTGTCCAGTTCAGCAACCTTTGGGTTCAGTCCAACAGCAGAATACAGAGCCACAGCATCACATAGTCAGGCTGCAACCCACCAAATGACTGAAGCTGTGCCACAGCATGCAGAAGGAAGTTGTGCCTAAATGCAGTGTCCAGCTGGCTAGCCCCTTCTTTGAACATACTTATTATTAATAGTAGGAGAAGTGGTAAGGAGTCTTTCAGTTCATAAAAATCCTCATTCTCTTCATTTTGGGAAAAAATCTCTACTGTGCACAATCCAAAGGTCTGAAGTGAGGTGTGATGAGTCAGTCCACATCTTTGCCTCACCCACAAGACTTTCAGGGTGAAATCCTTTTTGTCTGGGCTGAATACTAAATAATAACTCTCTTTAGGAAAGCTAGCAATTTTGTGATCTTGACTTTCACTAAAAAACAAGAAATCCCTTGTTTTCTAGAGTAGCTGTCATTCAGCATTCATTACACAGATCTGCCAAAGATACATTTCTCCACATCTTTTTCATTGCTAAGTGGACTTTGAGGCATTAAGTTTGACAAAAATTATATAGAAGATAAAAATTGTTACATGTATGTTCAGAACAGTCAAAGACCATTATGTTGTTTAAAATATAAAATTCTGTTTTGAGAAACAAAATTGCATATTTCAAAACTTTGTTAAAAGGTTATGAAATGGGCTTAATTTCCATTTAGAAGAATCTCTACATTAATTTTTTAATCTGAACTAGTACAACCTTCCATTTACCGAAATGTGATTTTAATTTAAGTTTAGTATTTCAACACTCAAAATTAATTTAGTTTTGTCAGTATTTATAAGACATATTTCTTTGTTTCAAAAGTATGCTTTTCAACCAGAAGACTATTTTCATTTCACTGAATAATGCATGTTTCATTAAGTTCCAGCAAAAAGCACAGCCCATCTGTTCCTTGCATCCTTCTAAGAAATAATCTAGGAGGTCAATTTTTTACTTCATCTTATACTGGTTCAACAATTGCACTACTGAACTACTGCTTTAATCGTGGTTAAACTTTCTTATTTGTTAAGTGCCTTTATTCTGAAAGCCACAATATACATGGGGCTTTTGTGCCTATGGGGTTCTGTATGTGAAAGAAAAGCAACCAGGTTGGAAGCATATACCCCAAGCTGAAGCTTGAACTCTAAGTACCTGAAGTTCTCCGTTTGTGCATGTCCCTCTATCAAAAATGTGGCCCACCTGAATACAGTCAGAAGCTGTAGTCAAGATATCAGGCTCCCCACTGGTAGGTCAAAGCCTTTGTTTTTCACTCCAGTGAAAGTACAGCCTCAGCTGTGAAGTGGTTTTGGACAGAGTACAGTGATTTCCATGTTGGTGATGACAAAATCAGTAGGTATTGAAGAGAAAAGTGCTAGCAATCAGGGCACCTAGACAATGAAGTCCCAGCATGTAGGGAGACAGCATTGCAACAGCTTGACAAAAAGGAAAGAAGAAAGGGATGAAGCAAAAATAGTTGAGCCGCTAGATCCTTGCAAATTTTTTGAGGGAGCAGGTTGAGTCAGAGGACAGTTTTCACACACTGATCAGCTGAGACTCCTCACGTAACAGAGCTGACGTCTCCTTGCAAATTCCAGCAACTGAAGACCCCATTCAGTAAGACATCCAGATTTAACTCAATCTTGAGTAAAAAGGTTTGAAGTTCCCATTCTTCACCAGCTAGAGTATGTCAGCTATTAAATAGGTTGATTCCATCCGTCTTCTCTGAGCAGCAAGAACAACTTAAGAGGAAAGAGAAGAAACAAAACTAGGGCATAACACTAGATAATCTATCTCTTAGCTAATTTACTTTGTCTGCATGAGGTTGGAAAGTCCCAAGTAATGGATCCTAAACTAATTTTGATGGATAGAAAATAATACTAAAGATATAGTTTACAAGGGAGGTACACACTTCTGTTGCTTCTGAGTCACATGGGCCCCCAAATGTTTGGAGCTACTTTGATATCCACTACTAGAAGATGGCAACTGAACATATTAAAAAGGCATAATTTCCATTTAACTACAAAGATAACTACTGACCTATGAGAATTTGCAGATTATGTTTATGTCATTCAATTGCCTGATTTTTCTGAGGAGAGCATATTTTTGCATTCTGAGCCACAGTTCATATGAACTCTATTGCCTACCAACTAATTTATGGATACGAAGCTTTCAAGTGTTTAATTGGAAATATCTTCTCTTCTGCTGTCACTATATTACATTGATACAGGAACTTCATACTGAATGCTTTCCATGAAAACAATTTCTAAATCAAATTATTTTTAATGTTGTGAGTTTTTGCACATGAATAAGTACCTCAATTGAGATGTATAAAACCAATTAGACTCCTATTTATCTCTGCTTAGCAACTTGGCTCCACTAATTTCTTTGGTCACTGTGTTTCACTTTGGAGCTCACACTGTTCATACATTCTGATGATTGAATTACTCAACATTTATTTTAGAATGCATTTATTTAGTGGTGCCCTTTCCAAACAGCTTCGTTTTCATTTGATCCTGAAAGCCCTTCAGTATTCTTCCACGAAGCTTGGAGACTACCATAAAGAGGATGCATTAGTTACCTTTTAGGTATTTGCATAACTCAAAAATTTTGAGCAATAAACACCTAGTAATTGTCAGGAAGAGGAGAATTTCTTAATTTTCTCCAATTTCTATTGACATATTAAAACTTACATTCTGTGAAACATTTTATTACTAGAACACATATACCTGGTTATTTGTCTCTCCCCTCCCCTCCCCTCCCCTCCCCTCCCCTCCCCTCCCCTCCCCTCCCCTCCCCTCCCCTCCCCTCCCCTCCCCTCCCCTCCCCTCCCCTCCCCTCCCCTCCCCTCCCCTCCCCTCCCCTCCCCTCCCCTCCCCTCCCCTCCCCTCCCCTCCCCTCCCCTCCCCTCCCCTCCCCTCCCCTCCCCTCCCCTCCCCTCCCCTCCCCTCCCCTCCCCTCCCCTCCCCTCCCCTCCCCTCCCCTCCCCTCCCCTCCCCTCCCCTCCCCTCCCCTCCCCTCCCCTCCCCTCCCCTCCCCTCCCCTCCCCTCCCCTCCCCTCCCCTCTCCTCTCCTCTCCTCTCCTCTCCTCTCCTCTCCTCTCCTCTCCTCTCCTCTCCTCTCCTCTCCTCTCCTCTCCTCTCCTCTCCTCTCCTCTCCTCTCCTCTCCTCTCCTCTCCTCTCCTCTCCTCTCCTCTCCTCTCCTCTCCTCTCCTCTCCTCTCCTCTCCTCTCCTCTCCTCTCCTCTCCTCTCCTCTCCTCTCCGTCCTGTCTCAGAAACGGTGACCACTTTTAAATTTTATTTCACTTACATAATGCACTCTACCTTAAACTTTGGTTTTCTTTTATGTCATCTGCATACATCCTGCAATGACTCTTGCTCTCTGCGGGACAGAAGAGCATGTCCTTCATTAGATAGACCTTTTTTTTTTTTCATAACATATATACCCAGAGAAGGAATTTGTCCTTTCAACGCTGCACCAGTTTGGTTAAATGCATTACTGAAGTTCAGAGAGTAGAAGTCTAGTGGGACATGGAACCATAGGGCTGGCAGTATGCTGAAAATTAGTCTTGTCTTATAGATAAAATGTAACTATGACTAGCAGATGTTTGTCCAGCCTGTGCATATGCATTTTCAGCAATGTAAACTAGGCTGTTCCATACGATCCATTGGTGTAACTGTTAGCATTTTCCCTAATGTCTGACCAATGGAACTGCATTTTGAGCCTGTTACTTCTTGAGCTACATCTCTAGGAACATGAACAGTGGGTTAATTGGTCTTTACATATATAATTACATATATATGCATTTTTTAAATATTCCAGTTTTGTATATATTATATACATATGTTTTCTATACATACACATCTGTATGTATATATGCACACACATACACACATGCATATATAAAAATTATATTACATATACATATTATGCGTTATTTATCTAGTATATATATAATATTTTATATGTTACTATATACTATATAATTTTTATATAAATTACTTATTAATTTTTTTCATTTTATTTACTCAAAGTTCTTTTTGCTTTCGCTGTGCTTTCTGTGTTGACCAATGTTACTCACTACCACCTGAACCATGAACAATCAGCAACAAAATGTGTGTTAGTAGCTGAATTACAGTTCAGCTGAAGAGAAGTCAACACATCTATGCATCACAGATTCATACCTCACTCATTTAAAACAAAGGTGTCCCACTGAACATCTAAATTGTCACCTTAATCTTGCAAGTCAGTTGTTCTTAGGTTCTTACCTCAGCCTGAATATCACATTCTGCTGGTGAGCAATTTCAAAGATATCTAATCTTGTTGATCTCATGGTACAGTGGGCATGATGATGAGGCATGAAGAGGATAAAAACATCAGAAGGAACATTAATCTCATCTTAATTTTCCACTCAATATTTTCCAGTTGTCTTAAATAACATTAATAGTTGATACTGCATTGTGAATAATTACTGAAGTATGGAACATGTATAACATCCACAGCTTGTAAGTAAAAATTATATATATATATATATATGTATATATCTTGTTCCTGGTGAAATGAAGCATATACAGAGGGTCAGTGACACTGTGCTTGCAGGAAGAGCTCACATGGCATAGGTCTCATTTCCTTTAACTCCAAATACATGCAGTATTACCAGCTGTCAATAATCTATTTTGATTCTTGAAGTATTTGTAATATAAGTTCACAGAAATGTTCAGCTTCGGCTTCTGAAAGAAAATAGGTGTCTTATCATTACTATTATGAACAGAGAAAATTGTGTGTGGGGGGAAACCTTTTTCTTCTTATACTTTTTTTTTTTCCTTTTCTTTTTTTTTCCATTTTAGGTCTCTTAGATTCTCTACATGTTGAATTCCACTGTCTAAATCAGTTCTTCTATGTGTTTGGCTGGCAAGGCACGCTTGGTTATACCTCTGCATTGAGCACATCTGAATTTTGGTGCTTTGGTCAACCAAACCAGGAGCCCCCACCATTGTGCGCAGCCCCTCCTGCCCGCATCCCCAGGTTTACTTCGAAAGGCTGTGACCCACTCACATAACTAGAAAACATGACTCAGGCACACACAGCATTACAGACACAGAAACTGTATTCTTATGTGACTCACGTGCATCTCAACAACTCCTGTTATGCTAAATAGGATTTCTTAAGTGATAGAGTTATTTTTTTTCTGTTATCTTGTGAGCCAAAGCTTAAAAAACAGAAAAACAAAACAAAACACAAATCCAAAAAAAAAACAACACACAACCAAAAAAATCCCTACAAAACAAAACAAAAAACTAAGCTCTTTTCATTATTCTCTGGTTTGCTCTCTCTTTTAACATACTGTGCTATCCTAATGTTTATATACCCTGGTTATACAGATCTTAAGAATAATTGCTATCAAAATTAATAGGACATGACCCGCTTTCTGTAGCTCTGTTCCTTTGTTAATTTAAGTATTCTACGGAATTCTATTCCAGAGGGAGAATATTTTTCAGTTGTGTTATCGGTTAAAGTCAATAAAGACGAATATTACTGCTTTTGACCGAGACCTGTGAAAAATCCCACAAGAGAATATTCTGTTTCCCATCTCCAATTTGAGTTATTAAGCTCTATTAAGAAATAAAGCCTTTTTTTGAAAACTGGGCACACAGTGCCTCGCAGGCTGGGTGTCAGAACTCCTTGCAAATGCCACCCGGGGTAAAAAAAACCACACCACCACCACCAAAAAAAACACACAAAAAAACCCAAACAAACAAAAGGAACCACAAACAAACAAAAACAAACAAACAAAAACAAATCAACCAACCAACCATATATTCTACTGGTATACAAAAAAAAAAACTGAAATGGCAAATAATCCTAGAACAAACATCCTGGGATTATTGAATTGTTGCATAGTTAAGCTTGTGGTTTCTTGCCTGGCAAATACTGGTTTTGGAAACTGTTAGAAAGGAAGAGAATAATAAAGCTAAGGACAGTTTAATTGACTGTATATTTCTACCTGATGGACACTTCTAGCAAAGTGTTAATTATTTATATCACAGCACTGCTAAGAAAGATCAAGCCAGACTTTGCTGTCCTTGAAGGCTGAATTTTCAGAAGAGTTTACCATGAGTCTGCCTTTGTTTCAGTGGAGCCTGCACCTATTTTATCTTGTCTTACACTTAAGCAACAAGATACTTGGTGTCAGAGGAGCACAGTTTCTGTTTGTATAGCATGCAGCAAAATAGGATCTAGATAAATCCTTTGGATTCCTGCTTCTGTGGCAGTAAGGTTTTGTGTTTGTTAATTCACTTCTATTCAATGAATCCTAAGATTTGGCAGCACTGTGCTACTCAGTACAGTAAGTAATTGTGAAAACAGTAGAAATCAGATACTGTTTGAGATTGAAAAGTCTTCAGGCAAGGACCTGTTCCCCAGTAGATACGCAAAGCAGAGCAAAAAGGATTCAGCCTTATGGTAAGAGCACTTACTACTATAGCAAAAATAATACTTCTAGGGACATCTGGATCTAAGAAAGCTGTGAATTAAAAACAACCTGCTTTCTATGGAATTCTAAATGTCACCTTTTAAAGGGAGAACAACCATCCATGCGCAGTTAATAATACTAAATTAAGTGGAAATGAACCAAGGCAGAATCATGTATTACTACAGTATTTTTTGTTGTGGTTCTGTAATAAAGGAAACTGTATCTTGGAGCCATGCAGAGAACAGCAAATTTACTATAACTGCCACAGACAAGTGGGCATGAAAAATGATCAGTTCCTAAAAGCTTTTAAAGCAGCAATGTTTGTCCTTCTTGGCTTTATAAAGGTCATAAGTCTCTCTGGTATGATCTAAGAAATGCTATAACAAGGTTCACTGAAATGCAGCTGTGTCCCGAATCTGTGCTCAGAGAGACAAAATTCCTTTACAGAAACAGCCACTCAACTTTTATCTGCAGGAGACAGTGTTTTGCAGTGGACTTGGTTCAGAGATGCTGCCAACTCCAGACTACAGTCCAGTGACAGCATGACATATAGGACTTTACCTGCCAGGAAAGCACTGTCCAAAACTAACATCATCTTCATTTACTATTTACTGGGCTTAGACATCTCTTTACTGTGGCTTCACTAGCTATACATAGTGTGTACAAAGATACATGCACACACAAGTCTGAACCCACCTTTTTATATATATACACATACATATTATATATACATATATACATGAATACACAGACATATGTGTATATATGTATGTTCATGATTGATTTTAGATATTATCTAGGGCACTCTACAGTCTTAACCAAACAAGAGAGTAGAAAAGATTGTGTAATTCCCAACACAAAAGAATGACCAAGTTAAATCTGATATTTCCTTCAGGGAACTCAGGTGCAGCTGGTCTTTCCCTGCCACAGCTACGTCCTGTCTTAGTGGTGACTTAGGTGTCCTGGACACAGTATGAGGAAAAGGCAGAATTCAGGCTCCATCCAGAGCCAGGTGCATGGTTTGGGGAATTGGTAGCTCTGCAGGTGCCCACATACTCACACATACTGTACATTTGCATACTGTACATTCAGTCACACACAACACTGTACAATCAGAGACATGCACCTAGTCTTGTACAAAGTCTAGTGAAAGAACTTGGCAACCGAAATGAGTGACTTTCTCTGATGACTTCTTCTCCATGTTTTTTGTTTTTGCCTTGTACCTGGTGAGCAGCAGTAGAGCAGATACATTGTACAGTGACTGATGAACCTGTTCAGTGCCATTAGATACAGACTGTGGAGTCACCCCTTGCAATGCTATGTTATTGCACAAGAACAGCTGCCCTCAAATATTTCCCAAATGTTAGAACTCATACCAGCAAGAATAACATCAATTTGAGCATGGTTATAGAACGGTTGTTATTTTGCCTCAAGCAACTTTTGGAATCAATTAAAAAAATATATCCCTCTTTAGGAGGGATCTCAGCTTGCTCTCTACTCCACTGCTTGCTCCAAATAAAAGTAGTTTCTTTCCTAATGGATGTTTCTCTGACCTCTTCTTCAAAATGCTCCGTGATGGAAAATTCACAACCTTTCTAAACAACCTGTTCCAGGGCACTGTGAGCGTCAGCGCTCCTTGTCTTATTATCTTTTCTGTTAAAACGTGTGGTGCAGTCAATGCAAGGTGAAATTCAGAAGATGGCTTTATCCAGCTGACTTCCTGGGCTCAGAAGACTGAAGTACATATATAGCGTCAGGGAAAAATTAAAACAAATAGGAACTTTTGCAATACCTCATTTACCTAACACTTTTCCATAGCACTTTTCCCTTGATAGATTTCCAAGGACTTTATAATGAAGAACTGTCTTAGAACTCCTTTTTATTCAACAGGGCAAGCGAGGCAGCAATCAGAGTCATTTGCACAATTCCTTCATCACTTCACTGGAGGGGAGAGACAAGGGGACACAAACATTTGACTAAACACCATCTGTTTTTATATTTCATTCTTTTAAGGCAGTCCCATTCTTCTGAGGCTGCCTCAAATGACCAAGGAAAGGTGAATTACAGTCATCCTAGGTAAAGAATCTGATCCAAAGAACATGAATATCAAAATACACTTTTCTATCAATGTTAACTGGGGTCAGATGAGATCCAGGAGCCTTAAAGTGAGTGTTTATAGTGCTACTAGTAGCCTGGAATAAAACCTATTTACTCAATCATGAATAATGATATGAGCTCAACCTTTCAAAATAATATGAAAAACATCTCTTTTTATCACCCACCACTTTTATGCTAATATTTAAGTTATGGAGTTGTGAAGTACATTATATAATCCCAAACTAAAGTTTGACAATTAACCTTTCAAAATAGCTCTGTAACAAGAAGCCTCAGAGAAATGTAATGTGAGAATTTATTATGAGTTCCTCAATCTGGATAGCCTGGGATACAAAAAAAAAAAAAACAGGTTAACTCATCAATGCCAAAGGGTCAATTGTTGTTTCACATTTTGCTTTTGCTTTAAAGGTACAGTGATTCCTTATCATCACACACTCGCTGCAAGAAGGGATGAATTTATAACAATATGTCATTTTCAGAGTGTGATATGAAACAAATCATCAACATGCTGTCTCTTAGAAGATAGATTATTTCAATTTTAGACTTAGGGAAACTGGGATAGTGAGAATAATGTATCAGTTCAGGAAACCAGACCAGAATTTCTGTCTTCTTTACATCCTACAACCATACTTATAGGCCTGAATTGAGCCTAGGACTTCCAGGCACAATACAGTATATAAACATAATTTGTTCACTGATAATAAAGAAAAACTTTAAGGTCTTCCTGAAGTTTGATCATTCCCCATTCCGTATAATCCTCAGTTTGTCTCTTAACAACTCATCACCCAAATGTAGAAATTTCTTTCATTTCCATGTCTGAGGGAGATTCAAGCCTGGCACTTACTAAGCTTAACTTTTTTCTGTAATGTTTTTCATATTTATAGAGGAATGGAGGCATCTAACAGAGGAAGCCTGCTGGAAACAATGGCAAAATTCCTGTTTCTGAATTCCAGGTTTCATCCATCTTCCCCTCCTTCATCTTTGTTCTGTCTAAGTAAAACCAGATATTATGGTTTGGTGAACCAAGGGCACATCCCAGCACACAGCAGAGCAAGGGCGACTGTTCCATGGGCTTGGTTACAGAGCAGCTGACTCTCCTATACGTCACCCTTCAATCCATGCTTACAAAATGAAGTGCACAATTGCAATGGTTACTGTGGGGTTAAAAGACACTATTTCATAATTTAAGAAGAAAAGCCATGTCCTGTAGACCAGGTTGGAAAACCACCTCAAACCACTAAAAACTCCATGGATGTTATAACCCAGCTTTTTCCTCCTTTTTTCCATTTGTTTGTTGGGTTTTTTGTTTTGTTTTGTTTTGGTTTGTTTTAATTCACACTCTATATCAAAGGTATAAAATCTCAGCTGGAACCTGAAACCAAAACACAATAACAGTCACAGTAAACTCAAGGGAAGTGTGAGAAACAAGAGCAAAATCACACTTTCTAATGACTATGGGTTCACAAATCAATGGAGACAGGAAAAAAAGCAGCACCAGGCTCACTATGGAAGTCTGTGTTCTGGTTTCACTACAGGGAGGCTGGCTCATCATTCAGCCATTCCTCCAGCTATAGTAAACTGAAGGACTGTAGAACTGCTGGGTATGTAAAATGCCACTGCAGCTACATTTCACAACAAAAAGCCACAAAACAACCAACCAAGCATCCCCCTCCCCATAACTTTCTAGTTGCTAATCCATTATTCCTGGTGGCTCTGACTGAGAAAGCACATGGAAGGTTTTCACAGGGTCTTCCCCAGCACATAGACACAGAAAGATCAGCTCAAAAAATTGCTTTGAAGAACCCAACAAAACAAAGAAACAGCTGAGCTCTGAAGAAAGGCTGAAAAAATACACCTAGTTCAACTGTTGGCCCCTCAATACCATTTCTGAGCATGTTTGCAAGGAAGGTCACAACCTTTGTTTCCAGTGAGTCCCTCATTGGCCAAAAGAAGCTGCTAGGTGCAGACTTACTGAGGACAGGACACCTTTGTGCAGAAAGTCATTCTAGAATGACAGTCCTCACGTATGTTGGTAAAATCTCCTTTTGCCACTGAATGTAACAAGATCTTTGCCAGGTTTTTCCACTGATCTTAGCCTGTGCAAATGAAGAACAAATGGCAAACCAACCCTTCTTTTGACTGAGAAGAACAAGACAAATCAAATTTGCAGATGTGCTTGCTGCATAACTATCTTCAGCTGTAAAGAAAGTAGTGGAACTCAGGCTGTTGGCAGACTTGCCTCTACAGAGAGAAAAAAAAATGCATTTCTTTGGCTTCCTTAATATATTCCTAATATTGGTGCATGGAGTGACCTAGTGGCACTGTAGCCACCATTCTGTAAACACGGAGTAAAACCAAGATACTTCAATGCACTTTCTGAATAAGAGAAAAATATAATATTACTTAATATAATGCACAATTACACAGAAGCTCTTTAGGAGAATATGAAGGCTAAACTGATGACTGCAGGGACTCTTTAGGTTACTCTTCTTAGGTTACTGTCATAGGTCCTGAGTATTTATTCAGAGAGACATGATCTCAAATCTCATTGAATTTCAAGAAGCATTTGGATGCCTCACACTTATCAACTCTTTTCAAAAATACAAACTAAAGAGAATGGAAGAGGCAATCTATCTAAACACAGATCAACCCATCCATACTAACACCCTCATTTTATCACTGGTGAAACACCTAAAATTTGTTGGTTGAGGAGTAACTGAGGCCAACATCAAATGTCAGCAGTAGGAAATATTTCAGCATGAGACAAAATTCAGTTCTGAACCATGAAATATATTTAGAAGAGAACCATAACAATGTTTTCAGTTTATGTTTTAATCTTTGACACACTCAGGTGTTGATATAAAGATGTAAGTAGCCTGGGCACTTCTTTCTTTTCGCTAAAGAGAAAAGCAATAAATTTAATGATCTCTACAAAGAACTCCCAATACTTCATAAAGGCGAACAAATCTGCAATTACAAAAACAGTAATAATAGAGAAACAAACAAACAAAAAAAAATCTGATTCTCTCTCTTCAGGCCAGAGGAATTGGGCAGTAAACAGTAATTTACTCTCGTAAAAAGAGTCTTATGAAAAGGATGATAACTAAATACATGCCTTATTTATAATAGACAAAAGCCAATGGGTCTTCATGCTTTCATACTCATACACAAACAAATAGACTTAATGAGTATTGCTTAAAATGCTAGGAAGATAACTAGTTTCTTTCCATATATTTCCCCCCTTCCTGTTGTTGAGATAAACAAGAACCAGTGTCACAGTTCAGATTTTGAAGCTCTCTTCAGTCAGCTCTAAAGCAGTTGTTTGTAGACAAAAGAGCCCATCGTGCAAGGTTGCCAAGAATTATCTCAGTTTGGGAATGAAGAGAAACACTGACTCAAGAAAAAGGTGTGTTGCTTTGCATTAGAGCTCGCATAGCAGTTTACAGCAGCAGAAAGCCAAATGCTCACAATTCAAGGCACCAACACTGTGCCTGACGAGATGAAAATCTCACATTGGATAAGTGCTCAAGTGAGACAACTTGGTTTTATGCTTAATTGCTAGACCATGCAATGGGAGGATAGCTGGTGCCCACAGTGCAAGCTGCCACCAATAACTGGCACATTTGGAAAATTTAGCCTGGCACTTGAGCTATTTCCTTGGATTAGAATAGGAAATTCTACTAGAATGGTTGCAACAGTAACTACTGTGAAGATGATGAGTAGGTTTGATTGTAATTGCAGTGCGTGTTGGAATTATATCAGTTTACACCTCTTAAGAATATCTGTTTCCTTGCTGTAGAAACCACTTCTCCCCTCTTGGGCTGTTTGATACACACCTGAAGACACAGCTTTACAGGAATATTCCTGAAAGATCCCTGAAACCAAGTGTTAGCACTTTGTGCTTGTTAGCAAGATATTAGCTTTACACATTTCAAAAGAGTTTTGACTCACAGAATACCTACAAGCTGTTAAAATCTGTCTCCTGAAAATGTTTAGAGTATATCGAAGCTTTCTGCTTAAGGGGTTTGTATATATATCCATAAATGTGGCAAGAGGGTTAACCCTCACACTTGTTTCAGTTGATCAGAAAATCTCTTTCATCTCTTGGACATATTCTAAATGCCTTTTTCACTAACAAAAGATTGGAGTAGACACTTTGGTGAAAGCCTGTCACCTATTTTTTTGCCACATTTTTTTTGCTATGAGGATAAATACAAATTAGCACGCAAATGCATGCAAAGCTATATTAACAATTCTGACATTTCAAATACTGTGGGTCATTTTACCTACATGAATCCACAGTTAGAAAATAAATTATTTCTTGCTTACTTCACTATGCTCTGGCTCACATACATTTTATAACATATTGCTGGAATCCGGCTAATTTGAAAGGATACAGTAGGATAAACTCCAGAATGGCCTGGAGACAAGACATCCTACATGCTGAGCTATTGGCAGTGTTCACAGCAGAACTCCTCTGGCCACCCAGTATTTAGCAGCTCTTTTAGCATCCCATAGTCATTCATTCATTTTCCTGACAACGTTCTCTGTGAGTTAAGTCTTGTACCTCAGTTAAAAAATAAAATTACTAAGCTATTCAGACAGGGTACTTTTGAAAAGGGACCCTTATTATCTTAAAACAAATCAGGTCTTTAAAATTCTGTCCAGCTATTTGGAGGGAGTTCTAGACCTTTATCCCTCTGAAGGTCAGAAACCATCATCCAATTTCTACTATAAATGTATGCATAGCTAGTTTATGCCCATTTTTAATAATATTAAGATGTTTTTCCGCTACTGTAGTGACTTCTGGGTCTTCACCCTTTTCTTTGCCAAGCTAAATAAATTAAGCAGGATTCATTTCTGTGAGGAAATAGCCATTTCCTCTTCCTCATGCCCCTAGTTGCAGGGAACTGAACACTGCTGCCTTTGGCAGATATGTTTGATTTTGCAGAGCCGATGCATGGAGCCAAATGTACCCACACTGTTGGCGAGGATGAAGCCAGCAAGCAGACTGGTCACCTCACATAGGGATGCTCCAGACTGGAACCACAGTGTGGCTAACAGGGTATGAGGCACAGCATCTGAGCCAATGTGTTCATACAGACCTTATCTGGAATAGGAACTGAATAACCACCCTGAGCTACTGGTGGAAACCTGTAGCAAAACAAACCAGCATCCTTTCTCCAGCACTAGTTGCATATGCTAATGGTTCATAATTGAACCTCAAACTCTTGGGGTTTTTTTGTGACTAGAGGTTGTCTCTGTGTGTTAAAACCAAATAAAACTTCTGGTTGTGTTCAGGAGTAGCATTAGAAAAACAACCAGTTTAGATATAACACACTCAAAAATACCCCACTTTACATGCACTCAAATTAAGCTGTTCTTTGTGAAGCAGTGATGTGAAATTTAGTGCAGTCCCATTCACACCTCAACTCTGCAGACAGTATGTGCATGACTTTGTGTAAGTCACCCACACATAAAACTTCACAAAGATTTAAGTACCTAATTTCCAAGAAAGACAATAGGCCTTGGGCACCTAACTCTTCGTGAGGATCTGGGACTAAATTAAAATGTGTCTAGATCCTCCATGTGTTAGGAATAAGGTAAATTAATTTTCTTCTGAAAATTTCCATTTCTTTCCTATCTTCTCATATCCTAATATCTGTAGAACTAGGACTTTCGGCTCCTGTATATGTATGGAGTCTCACCTAAGGGACAAAGTTGATCTATGTTTCCTAAGGCCTGTGGACACTGCTTCAACAAAATCATTATCATTAATGTTTTACTGAAGAATGTGGGATTGGATTGCTATACCTTAACTTCAATGGAGTCTGACACCACATCTTTCTCTGCATTAATGGATAGGTAAAAAAGAACTATTCTTCACCAGTTCTTCTCTAGTCTGGTTTCTTAAAGACACAGGAAGTTCCTGTGAACATCTGTCATTTCTGCCCCCATCCACCTTGGTAGCTTTTGACTCTACTGGCCATTTTCAACCAAATTTGTCACAGACTTGAAGGTACAATGTTCCTGCAAGTTTAATAATGTGGTAAATGAGTGAGATAAAAAATAGTTCTACCTTCTTTCTAATTTATCTTTACCATGAACATTGCCTCAATCATGTGTCAGGAATCTCAAACACAGACCAGATTCCTCACGCTAGTCAAGAAACCTTGTTATGATAGATCCTCCATAAATACAAAAGCCTAAGCCCCAGGCACTTTGCAATGTAAATAAAACAAATAACACCTTCATGATATTGGAATGTCTCAAGTTATTCTATTTGTAGTTAGAACCAGAACTTGAAGATCATACTGTATAAGAATAAACTGAGTGAAACAAACAAAAATTCTGTATAGAGGTCGGGGGGGGGGGGGGGGGGGGGAGTTATTAAATTTGGGGGTTTTGAAACAAAATAAAACCAAAATAAGCTAGGTAAGAAAAACATTTATCTAGGCCAGTCCAATATTGCAAGAAAGAAAAGGTCCAAAAGGCATTAATTCCACTTCTGTGTTATTATCCCAAAAATACATCACTGCAATTTAGACATATAAAATGTCTTCAACAAGCCTGGAGAGTAACATGTTGACAAAGAAATATGTGTTATTAGTTTGAGCTGTTAGGTCACCCACGGGACAGCCATACAAACAACCTGGCTAATATAGCCAAAAAATAAGCCAGTGGTTCAGCCTGTAGGCAGAGTAGGAGGGGACAAAAAGAATCACTAATGTAATGAAGAGGGACAGAAAATGAATACAAGGTTGAGAAGAAACATGTTTGTAGAATAGGTGTGTCGAGAGGGATAGCTGCATAGTTCATCTAAATGACAATATGAATGTTTTCTCCTCAGGCTCTCTTTCTTTCTTGTCTTGTATATATATTTTTTTCTGTTGTTCTTGCTTACAGCAAGTTGCTGGAAGGGAAACAGTGTGAAACAATGATTACTATCTCACTAGTCTTTTAAGCTTCAGACTTCTCCCCTCTCCAGAGGCAACCCAGAAAGAAGGAAATAATCAGTTTAGGGAATGTGGTAGCACAGTAAAGAAAAAATGCAGCACAGGGATGAATGTTTGTGGTTTTCATTCAACCCTTGTTAATAGATGGTTTGAAAGGTGAAAGGTGTTATCTATGGGGCTGCAGTTATGTGCTTCAGCTATTCCCAGTTGATTACTGGGTATTTTTTGCTATTTCTCAATGACCTGCCAACTATCTAAGGAAGCATACATATCTTGTTTCAGCTCCATCGAACTGCACATTGATGTTTTTTTAAGTCAGAGCTGTAACAACAGGGAGTGCAACTGAGGAGGAGCAGTGCAGGAAATCTTTCAGTGCTTCCATTCAAGTAAAAGCATGCAGAAATATGGAAATATTCGTGTCCATCTGTGGGGTGGTAAAGCCTCTCAGGACTGGAAGGAGCCTAGAAGATGTGCCAGGATAGAAAAATCTGTGCTACAAACATTAAAATGTCTTGACAATGCCCTATCCTTAGTAGTTGGAGAAGTCAATCCCCCAAGCCGTCCTTTGGTGGTTTTAAAACTAGTAAGCTACAATAATTTCAGTGAATTATTTACAGAGTTGAGGACATGGTTGAAGGGACTCTGACTTCCAGAAACAGTCACAGGGAAACTTGGGCTGGAAAGGACCTCTGGAGGTCTCTAGTCCAACCTCCTACTCATAGCAAAGTTGTCTTCAAATGGAGGCTGTTACAACTGGCTTGGGCTGTGTGTTTAGCTCAAGCAGGACAATGGCATGCCACAAAGCTTGCCAGGGTCAGGAAGCACTGTGATGCGCATTTGACTCCAGACCTCTGTTGCACATGATGACACCTGGATACAACACATGCTGATGATTTCCATCTGTTCTTCAAGGAAAATAAAGAAATCATTTCTAAGGTTTTGTTTCCTTTTCCAAAAACTGATCAAATTGAGAAGTTTTGCCTGTAGGCTCTTTTCTACCCTTCCACTGCCCAAGAACACTAAGCATAACAAAAACAGGGATCCACAACACTAACACTGGTGGATGTTTTAGGAAATCTTCCCCAAATGTTAATTGCACAGGGCAACTTTTGAGGGGATGAGAGAATTTACCCCAAAAGACATTCAGCAGTGATCCAAAATGCTGCAAAAACGTAAGATTCCTTGATGGGTTTTCAAGTATTACAAATCAAAACTGCATATTTTCAGCCTGGAACCTGCAAACACATTTAATTTCAGGAAGACTTGTCTTTCAGTTGCAGAAAGATTCAGCTTATAATACCAGAGACAAATCCTGGAATATTTAATGTGTTGAATGCTGACTGAACAGTATTACCACTTAAATAGAAAGAACAGATTGACTTCTTTTGAAAATTTCATCCTCAAAGCCAACCAGAGTGTTTAATCTAACCCTCAAGTCCGTTACTAGTTCATGCTTTGATGGATATATTGTACTGTCCAATTTTAAATTACCCACAGTATAAATTTAAATATTCATCTATAGTTTTATCAACTTTCTCCTATAGAAACATTTTCCCCACCTTCAATTCATTTCTAACTACTCTCCACTTCTAACTATTTTTTGATGTCTGGGAACAAGAGGCTTTTGAAAACCTTCAACTAGATTTCCTGTAATGCATTAAGTACTATCACAAAAACAAGCCACCCACTGTGCTGAAGAAAGTAGAGATCAAAACAAACATGACACAATGAAAAGAGACAAAATGTTGAGAGAATGTAACAACATAAAATTATAAAATTGTCCATATTTGGAAGTTCCATTTCTTTACATCCTCTCTGGTTAGTTAGAGGTAGCTCATGGAAATCTTGCCCAGTAACTTAAGGCAAGGTGAGGTTTTACAAATATTTCTCCTAGGTACTTGGTTCATTTGAACTTACTATTCCTGGATTTGCTCTTTTTTTTGATGTTGGTTGTTTCTCTTTCTCCCAAAGCAAGATATAAATCCAAGATCTGAGTTGATTCACAATGTTTGCATTAAGTGTCTGCTGGGAAGTAGTAATCCACATTGACAAAATTACGTTTACAACTTGCAAGAGAAACCAAAGCAGCTCAAAATGACAAGTCTGCTTAGCCGTATTGAGGAGGGGAAAAATTGAAAACTCTTTAAAATTGAAATGTCACGCTCACCTGCTGCTGCCTGCGAGCCTCAAACATTAACAGTGAGGACTGCACAACTGCAGCAGCAGCAATGTGCTGCAAGCCTCTGTTCACAGCTCGGGCACAACTGAAATTATAAAGCCCCTGCAAACTGTAATGCACATGAGACTTTTTCCCCATAGGGAGTTTCCATTTGTGATGGTGTCTCTTCAGGGCAAGACTGGACACAGATAGACCAACAAAACAACTGCATTAGACAATATATAAGAGGCGCCAAGTTGGTTCAGATATCCAGCCCAACATCCCTTCATGGACAGTGACAACTAAATTTGCCTCCAAACCTGGTTAGAGAACACTAAGGAAAGAATTACCAGGCCAGACAAGAGTTTGTGACACCCTTCATCTCCCAAAAAAGGCAGGGCAAGCTCTGCTGTGAGCTGCTGTGCTGCTGAAGAGACCATGAACTGTGGAAGAGGGAAGACAACTGAGCTGAGATGGACCTAAGAAAAGCAGACAATGCTGTAGATCTAGGAGCATAGATCATGACCAAGATATTCCCTCCTGCCATGTATTTCCAAAGATATATTGGAACTGGGAAAGGGTCAGAGAAGAGCACAATGCTTAGCACATGTATAGAAAATCCTGTCAGTGAGGAAAGACCTTGGAAACAGAAGGAGTGTGGAGAGTATGGATGGGAAGTGATTGTTCATCTCTTCACAAATACAAGAATTATGGTATGCTATGTGAAGCTACAAGTTGCCAAGTTCAAAATTAACAGAAAAAAAATAAGGAGTTATTTGCCCCATAGGGCGTAGGACAATTGTAGAGATGTTGAGAAAGGATGTTTTAATAGTTTATATACATTCAATAATAGAGTGATTAAGTTCATAACAGGAAATCTACTGATGACTATTATTGACATGGCATTTTGGAGCACACTGCGAGAAATGGCATATATGCTGTTCTTAATCTACTCAAGACATTTTTTTGTGACCACAGTTAGAGATTGGGCTAGAAGGATTATTTTTTTTTTTTCCTTTTTAATCTGACCTGCTGCATCTTTTCTTACATTCAAGGAGGGTGGCTATAAATCAATGTAGCTTCAGTGCATTGGCATTCAGCTTCTCTGTGAGAAATCACCAGCGGGCCTGTACTGACCAGCATGTGCCACTGCACTGGGAAAGTCTGACAAATACTGAGATTAAGTCCCCTTCCTCCACCCCAGTGAGCCCAACCTAGGCTGAATCTGGTACAATTTCTTCATCACCAGCAAAGAAAGTTCAGATATTTCTTTCAAGATGCTCATCGCTGCTCCCTTTTCAAATTACTTTTTAAAACATGGTTTTGCAGCCTTTGTTTCAGATGTGGCCACTTGGCAAAAGGGAACACCAGACCTGGAGTGAGAATTTGTAAATGGATTGGGAAGCACGTTTGCTTGTTTGTTTCCAATTGTTGACAGCAAACAGTGTCTGTAATAATTCTCTGCCTAATTAGATTTTCAGGCTGTTAGAGACGTGGCACAGACATAGCAGGTTTTGTTAGCACTGAAGGATTTTTTCATTTGAGAGACTAAATTAACTCTGTCTTTTCTTCTGCACTTTCCTGAACAATATTTAAAAATGTGGAGCAAATGCAAACAAAAACAAAAAACCCAAATGTCTAACCATGCAGAGGAAGATGAGCAATTAGATCTTCACTTTAGCCTGATCAGTGGGATTGGCAAAGAGGGTGAGACACAAACTGATACTTGAAACAAAAATGAGACACCCTGGGTTGTTTTTTTGCTGAGCTCTTCATTGTCTGATGCTCATAAAGAATTCATCTAGAACAGGAGGTATTAAATCGTCACTCATAATAAACCATTGCTTAGACAAAATAAAATAAATACATAAACCTAGGTGCTCACAGTTCTGCTCCTGCTGAGACACAAATGCCAAAATCCAGAGCCTTATAGTTAACTATATTTCAGTAGCATAAAAAAAAAGTGATGAACTCACAGGCATTACTCAAAGAGATATACTGTGCCTTTGGATAACTGAGTAAACCAAAGATATTTCACAGGTGATGTCAGCCATACTGCACAAGAGGGCAAGTGCCATGGGAAAGCCTGCCTTTTGCTGAAAGTTTCTGAACAGCTTGGTCAGGTTTGAGCTCTGCTCAGAGTTTGTTAAGTACCAAATGCTGCTATAACGATGCTGTGGTGACCACAACGTAAACACTGCCCACCGGGTTTAGTTAAAGACAAACTGTAATGCAAGCATTTCAACTATTAGCTACAACAGTAATCTATAACAGATAATGACAAGCATTCTTAATAAAGCCTTGGATTATGTATGTACAAGGAAAAATAAAATTAAAAGCAGAGTCCTTAGATGGAAGAGACATGACTTCAAATCCTGGTGTTTACACAGGACTTTTGCTTGACTGCGGACAAGAGATCTTGTCACCCTTTGGCTTTCCTTAGGTCTGGAAAATCCAAGGCCAGAGGACACTCTCGTCAGCTTTCAGGAGCACAGGCAAGGCCGATCTGCACAGGGGTGTGCTCATTTCACCTCTCTGTGACTCGGTTTACCATCTTTGAAAAGGACTGAGAGTTGTTTCCACTTGTCTAAGTGGCTTGTAAATTACCTTAAGGACTTTGAAAATAGTAACTGTTTGGAGCCTGAACTTTCACAGTTCATTATCCTTGTAGTTCACTGGTAAGCCAGATTTCCTAGCAGTCCTTGGATTTAGTAAGATGGGTCACTTAAATATATTTTGGCCCATGCTTTTGTGATGGGACTCTTGTTTCCTAAGCCACCGAAGGCTGAACATACCGTGCAATGCTAAGAAAAGCTGAAGATTAGGTGGTGGATTCTTCGTTTGACATGCGCGACCACTAATTGCTAAAGAGAACTAGTTTTTGAATAGCTTTGACAGTTTCACTGAATGTACACCTGCAGATGCTGTATTTTGATTCCCTTGTTCCATTTCCAGGAATTACCTACAGGGAGGGGGAAACCAAGGCCCTTTTTCAGGGCTGTGACCTTCAGAGAGAAATGGAAAGAGGGAGGGGTTATGTCCCCATGCACCTACATAAAGGAGATAAATCAAATCTTCCACTGCAGAGGGAACAAAAGTAGGGGGTCTTCAGTCTACTAGGAAGGCAAGGTTGAGAGAAAATCACTATGGTACAAATACCTTTTATCAGGCAGCTTAATAAATCACACATCCAGGAAATTTAAAGTATCTTTGATTTTATTTACAGTTAACTTTCTTTCCTCCCTCCTACACTCATTTCTGAATCAAAAGACAAGGAAAAGGACTTAGGTGTTTATCCATCTGCAGCAGGCACCAAATTTGTAAAGTGCAAGTCATTACCGAACTAAACATTCAATTTCTACTTCAAGTCATGTGAAAATCTCTAACTTTTAAAACACAGTCCTGACCCAGGTATGGCTTCCTAAGGAGAAGACTGAAGAGACAAAATTGCAATGGAGATGCACTCTCCTGTCTTTTTATCTTGCCTGGTGTTGCACTCAGCAGATCAGAGGGTGCAGCATCCTCCTGCCTCATCCCCAGGCAGCTGCTGCTCTCAGCTCTTTGCCTATCTGGTCAATAGGAGTCACTCTACTGATTGGTTCCAAAGGGTAAATCAGACTGCCCATACCAAACATTATGGAGAGCATTGGACATTGTCTGGGAAGACTGAAATCTAGAGTTTCCTGCACTGGGACGTGAGCAAATTCCAGTTCATTGAAACCTGCACCGAACTCAAAAGGCAGTTTAGTAGCCTTCATAGTTCAGGGGTGTTCTAATGCATACAGAGTACTTGGGAAACACAGTAATTGCTTGGAAAAAGAATCAATTATTAATTCAAAGGCCAATTATTAATACATATAACAACAAAAATTCAAATGCAGTCAAACACATGAGACAAAGCAATGTGCACTTCTGAAAGCAGAAGGCAGCTGTGTGCACACAAGCAGGGTAAGTAAGTAACTGAATTTGTCCGCATTTAACTGGAAGGATAAAAAGAGCCAGGAGTCAACATCCTTACCCTCCCCACTGTTACACACCAGCCAAATGAAAATAATTAATATGATGATTAATAAAAAATTAGTTTTCTAAAGAAAAGATTGATTTTTTCCCCTGTTTAACTGATTTTTCTTTCACTTTGTTTTCTACTTTGTCTCCTCGAATGATCTGCCAGAAGCAGTAGAACAGGTACTTTAATACCAAAATTACCCTGAGAAGTAAGTTTAATCACACACCTCAAGGTTTTCAGAAAAGGGAGTGTAGAGTATAGACTATTTTGGCACTTGCAATTAAGAAATGTCTTGAGTTGGAATTGCTTAAAACTTGTTTTGAGAACTTGCTTTTTATTTTTGTAATTTTTAGATGGGCTCTCCTTCCTGTGCTATGACTCTGTTTGCGCATCAGTCTAAACATCGCACAAACCATTTTAAGGACAGGGTAGTGCTGCAGTTTTGGCCTCAGTCACAAGGCAATGCTGAGGAATGGAGTAATGAGATGATCCCCAAGTGGTGTCACATTTTGCCCCGCTCTCCCCAGAGTTCATTTGTTCCCACAGACAGGAACCAGGAATGCTCCTCTACAGAATGCAACCCACTGCTGACACAGCACAAAAGTATGACCCAGAATTCTGAGCCCCATTTCAATACCTCTTTAGTCCCACACTTCTGAGACCTTGAGCACTTGTGTTCAAGACAGAAGCAAGAGAAAGGCAGCTCAGCTGAGCTACCAGCTTTCAAAAAGCACTTGAGGACCAAGTTGATGAAAAAAAAAATAAAATAAAAGCAAATCAGCTGATGAAAGCATAACTCAGAGATTTGGTAGCAGCCAGAAAAGAGCACTGCAGAGTGCTGATTGCAAAGTAATAGACAGAGGTTTCCATTTCACACATTGTCATTCTAATCTTGCAGTCCCAGTTCCACAATGTCAGGACCGATCCCTCATACAAAGAGGGATAAAAGAGAAAACATAACTACACAGCCCAGGATACAAAACACAGAAAAGAGAGAAGACATTTGTTTAAGCATTCAGCAATTTGCAGCACAGAGAATTTCCATTCACAAACTGGTGTTCCTGATGGTGGAGGCAAAAAGGCAAGATGAAAACAGAAAGAGCTTTTTGGCGTAGTTTGAGAAGTTCCATCTGCAGGTATAATTGACACAGTTTAAATTCCAAGAGTACTAATGCCAAGAAACTCTCAGGACTGCCAGACAATCAGAGAATCCTCTTCTGTCTCACCCTAATCCTCTAAGATAGTTGCCTGTATCTTATGAAGAGCCAGGACCCTTCAGTGGAGGATGACATAATGAAGACCTTTGTAGCTTTGTTGCTAGGAGCCTTTATAGGAATGCACAGAGTGAGAAAATTTCAATTTTATTCTATCCACAGAGACATTATTGAGAATACACAAGAACGGAAATCCTCAAAAAAAGTCATTGAGAGCCTCATAGTGAATGGAAGCAAAAGCCTATTGACGGACCAGGTGAGACAGAAAGATATTGGTGACTGAAAAATAAGATCAAGGACAAGAGATAAGGCATGGCCTGGATCTCTAATTTTCCATAGGATAAACAGAGAATACAGTGTGAGGCAGGGAGGGACGACACGTAAATCAAAGAACTGAGCAAGCAAAAGTAGGAAGAAAAATTACACCCTAAGTCCAAGATCTATCCCAATGCTTTCTTCTATTTGTGAACGGCATAGAACATGTTAGACATCATGGAAAGGCCAAAAGGGAAGACAGCGATGCAGATATGAAAAATGATGAGAGATGGAACAGAAAGAACAGATGATAGGAAACTAGGCAGAGTAAAGGGTAAATGAAGTCACTGTTCATTTGAGTTCTGATTTCTGCTTTTCATCTCCAGTAGAAAGATGCAGCAGTCATGTGTATCTTATTCCCTAAAAGTAACACCAGACTCTTTGCTGATATAGACTTAAAAATGCATCTTTAAAATGATAATAACTCACAAAACACTCATGCCAGACTTAATTTCAAGTCATCAACTGAACTAGAATAGAAAACCTTCATTTTCTTAGCAAATCTTTGCACCTCATAAAGGTTTTATCTGTTGCTATGGCAAAGGCTTTACCCAAAGGAATTACTTGTAGAACACCAGAAGAAGGGGGAATTTTTCAGTTCCTTTCACATACACATTTTCATACAACAGACATTTTAATTTAATCATATTTTCCCTTCATCCTTCAGAGAGTTTCTTTTAGTCCCGAATAAGCTGCGTGTCTACATCAGCAATATGGAAGGATCTATTCCTATCGTCTTCTCCACTGTAAATCAAAATCTACTTTTAATTATAGAATATCAGCTATTTCTTTTTCATGACATTCAAGTGCTTATTCTAAATTGAAAGAGCCATAGAACAACTGCCATGGTATTTTCATACATAGGGTGATGACCTTTTTGATACAATTTCATGGAAACAATGGAGTTACATTCGTCAGGATATATATGGACTTTCTGCTTCTTTTTTTCAGACATTCTACTTTCAATTCACTATGACATTTGATAGGAGACATAAAAATGTTGGTAGATCAGGTTTTTTTCAGCCACCTCATCTGACAAGAATTCCTTCCTCCCTGTTTCTTTTTACAGTGCTATGTTGTTCATTCATTTGGGCCCACTTCAATTTGCTTATTAAATATGTAAGATCTTCCTTCACTATGCAACCACTAGCTGAATCATGTAAGATTAACACAAAGCCCTTGTGAGAGGATTTTTTTAACATTATTAATATTAATAGTATGTGCAGCTCATGTATTTTTGTACTTTCTAAACCCAAATGTCAATACAGTGGATAAATTGTACTTTCCTTTGTCATCTTCTTTGTCTTCTTCAAAGAAAGAATGACATTCAACTTAACTAAAAGCAAAACTTCACACATTTCCAGCCAAATTCCATTTTTACATCCCAAAGACTCATGGTTATAAATGACTATCTTGCCTGGCCATTGATACAAGAGAAAGGATAACCTGAGGAAACGGATAAGAAACATAAGGATTTTATTTTTGTGTTGACTTATGCAACCTCATAACTCACACTGGTCTCAATCAAGTCAAGGATTTCACTAATGACCTAATGAGAAGTGCTATAATAGCTAACCAATAGGAACTTCGACTTGAACCTTGCACAGAACTCAAGGAAAATTCAGATACTCAAATGGGATCCAAAGCAGACAGCATGTGGAGGAGGAACAACTTAGACCTAATCAGTGGGCAACACCAGGGAAGAAAAAGCCATCTTTCATCCCCCTTCCTTTCAGACTGAAGCCTGAAAGTGCTCCTGAAATGTTGGCTTACAAAGAGCTTAGAACATCTCATTCTTTTCTTTCCAAAATTATCTGCAAGAGGAAGCATCACATACTTGATTTGGATATACAGATATTCAGCAGATGAGGGTTCACTCAAGAAATGGCTTCAATTGTGTGCTATGTTTGACATGAGTCAGTTTCACATCTCAGAGGTATTCTCCAGTGAAGCATTTTGACAATGTTGTTATTTCTGCACTTCCTCATCTCAATGTCTGACTTTTCCATGCTGTGTTTTCCTCCTGTCGACACAGACTGCAACAGACCTGCCATATCTGCAGCTGGAAGGCAGTGACAGAAAGCATTGAGGGCAGGCTGCACCTCACCTGTGCCCCTCCATACAAGATCATCTTGATGACCACATTATTGGGTTACTCTATTGACAATGTACAAACAACCTCTTTTAAAAAGCGTCCCTCTATTTCCATCTCCAGGACTGTTATTTCTTTTACCACCAGCTAAAATACGGAACTAATTGATAAAGCATCTTCTAAAACCAGACCTCCTTTCTCACAGAAGGACTTGTTAACTTATTTGCAAAATCCTTCCCTGTCTTTCTCACACTTGCAGTTTCATGATCAAGTAATAGAAATATTTTCCTCTACATGGAGACAGCTTTGAAAGACCAACTTATAGTCTGCTACCTGTATGACTTTAGGGAGAGAAGAGATGTGGAAAAGCATCAGATAGAGACTGAAAGAATCTGAATCTTCTGTTTATTTCAAGCTTTCTACGAAAGAGAAAAAAAATCATCGTTTTCTCTTTTGTCATCTACATCTCTTTCTTCAGTTACATCTTAAAAGAGAATAGCAGTATTAGCTTAATCTCTGGAGGGTTCACCCCACGTTCACGAGCTATTCTGTGTGACTGCTAATAAAATCCACGAACATCCAATTTATGTTTTAAGACCACAGTCCAGCAAGAGAGAATGAAAGTTCACTATGAGCATCTTGGATGTATGGTACTCAAGCTGTAAAAGAATAAAAGCACTTTGCAGTATTATAGAGCTAATCCTAAACCCATCAGATAGGTCAGGATGAGACACAATTCTCTTAATTCAGACTGATAGCAAGTGACAGCTTGTGCATAGCTTCTGCATTTAGAAATGACCACAGTCATTGTCTTTTCAGACATCTTGTTTAACACAAGACAGATAATTCTTCCAAGTTTAATGGTTTTAAATGTTGGGGTTCTTTTCTTTCTTACCTTCTTTCTTGATCTTCCTACATAATTTCTGCTTCCTATACACAACAAGGCCTGAATCCAAAAGATCTTCGCTAAAACAGAACTAAGAAAAAAAATAAATATATAAATAAATATGACACAACAGGAAGGAAGACACACTGAGTTATAAGGGTAGAGCTTGTTCACGTTAAACTTTCAGCCTCCCTCCTCAGGCTGAGTATACCCTCAAAATTTTAAGGCACTGATCTAAAGTAAAACAAATTAAGAAACTGATTTATCTTAATCATACACTGTGAAATGGACCTTGAAAAATGTTACCCATTGGGATACCTCCTGATTTGAGGTGGTTGTTGCTTAAGCTTTGAGTCAGTAAACAATGAGCAGCTCTCTTTGTGATGACTATAAAAACTTTACGTTTGCATACACAAGTAAATTAATCTGTGTTCTGGGAATGACTCAGAGAGAATGAAATCAATCACATTTATAAGCATCTTGTGACCTTTACTCGTTTCTCTAGAAGAGAAATAAAAAGAAGACAATTGTACCTTGCTTTCCACAGTGTTGTCTGAGTATTTGATAGGAATCTGACTGGGAAATGATACCGACAGCAAGATAACAAGAAAACCCATTTATCACTGTGACAGGTGCTCGGTTTTATATGAGTTTAAATTACCAGTGATGGAGTAGCGTTGTCTTTCTCCCATCTTCACCTCATAACCAATGTTTAGAATCAACTAAAGCTTCCATTCCATAGTAATCAAGTTACATGGAGTCAAATTGTTATTCATGAATTCAAGGAGGTTAAGACTTGAGATTCATTAATGCAATGTTGTCAGCCATAGTGAGCAGGTCCATGGCCTAGAACAGAGTAGTAATTGGTAAATCTGAATGCTGGGTGGTTAATGGCTGTTTATTAGCCTCTAATACATTCTGTGTTATTTAGTCTTACAAGATTTGACACTAGATATTTCTACTGAGTCAGAACACCCTGACAGTTCACCTTTCTTGCACATCAGTGGACATGTGCCAGAGCATGCTAATAACTGTGCTATTGAGGAAAATAAACACAAATCGCCATGTCTTATACCTGCTGCTGTGCAGTGTGATCTTCCCCATTTGGACAATCAGGGACTTAAGGAGCTGTACTGAAAACTGGGGTGTCATTTATAAACAAGGCAGTGTCAGCTGTCTCATTTCTATGCATGTATTGAGTAACCGCAATTTCTTTTGGCCTAAATCAGAATTAGGTTTTTGTTCCTGTTTTTTTCTAAGGAAAAAACAAAACCAAACAAAACAAAACCATGATTAGGATTTCTCTGGAACTTACAGTTTTCTCCATCAAGCACAATCTCTTCCATTTACTTTTGAATCACAGAATTTTGCAAAGTATCAGTCTGTAGTAGAAATATCATTTTTCACATCTCATTTCAATCCGAGGATAGATTGCTATTACAAAAGTTTACAAGAGCACAAGAGCAAGTCTTATTCACAGCATGGCACTCAGCCAGGGAGAAAGGTACATTTAATGCTGGAAAGGATTCAGCTTAGTCATCAGGTCCATCACAGACTATCAAAGTCCTGTCAACAGCTGCCGTCTCATGTAATTCCTTCAATTAATGTATTTCTCTGTTTATCTGGGCTTACATAGGCAGGTTTCTCACCATTTAGTATAGCTATCGTAGCTCTGAAACGGAGATGTCTTTTTTTCTGATTTCCAACATAAAATAATTTATACTTACTTTGGTCTTTATTTACCTTGCCTTTTACTTCATACCCTTCCTGCAGGTTCTCTCTGCTGAGGAATTTAGAGAGAGTAGTCATAACCTCGAGTTCATTATATTAAAAAACTAAATTGTTCAGTCCCCTACATGATGTCTCCAGTTTCTCGATTGTTGTCTGCACCTGTTTCAGTTTGAATTCATTCTCTAACATAGATGAGAAGAAAAATGTATACAGAATGAAAATAAGAACTATACATGCCTTACATAGAGTTGTTAATACTTTACTATTTCTATCGCAAACATTTTACTTGAGACATAGTAGAGGAATATCTGCTTTTTTTACATAAGTGTTATATAGTCATACAGAGATTGACCAAAATACCCAGGCTATTTTCGTTCCCTCCTAGTGCTAAATATTCACTATGTCCAGCATTTTGTATTAGTTCTAATATGCATGATGTTCTGTTTCCATTACTCCAGGACCTCAAAGTCAGTTAGTAAATTCTGTATAGTACCTGGATCCTTCTTTATTGGCATCCTTTCAATCTTTGAAATATTAGCACATTTCAAAAGCATTGTTTATCATGCTGGTCCTAACAACTAGTGAGATAGACAGTATTAAACAAGATGGAGGTTTGAGGGCCTCAGCTGCAAAGCTCTTTTCAGACTAATACCATTCCTTTGTTGTATTTCAGTTTCTCATGCCCCTTAGAGTTCTCCAACTAATTCTATTCCTTTTCATCGTAATTAATCATTTCTCTCATAGTAAAATATGACAAGCAGCATAGAAGTCTAGCTAGGTTAGATCTATGGAAGTTAGACTGACAGGGAGTTTTTCATGGTATAGCATTATTGAGATGCTTTTCATCAAAACTCATAGAAACATTTAAAGTGAAACCTAAGCCAGTCAAGGCTCCCTAGCTTTTATGTTTTATAGCATACTCTGGATTCCTGCCTAGTTTCTCAAAAGGGTGCAAGTATGCACCAGGACCACAGCTTTTGCAAAATTCCAGCATTACAAGGCTTTGAGAAAAAAAAAGAAGCAAATCCAGGCGGTTCCAATTCCATTTGCCTTTCATTTGGAATAAGGGCTTTTCAGATGCAAACCAAAGTCACAGCTCTGAGGATGTGTATCCTGAGCCAGTGTTAACTGAAGGTCTTCCAAGGAAACTCTACAGTATTAAGCTTGTACAAAAAAGCCTAACTATGAGAAAATTAGTTTCCATGTATATTATAAACTCTACTGTTCTTTATGAAGTGTGTGTAACAAAGGTATTATGCATATAAATTAACATTTCAAAACCATGATCACATCACAGAAATATGAACTGAGATTTAGCCTATGAAAAGACACTGAAATCTTATTGAGAGGGGGTGGTTTTGCTCTTAAATTGCTTACCATCAAAAGCATAACAACAACGATAAAATAAACAATCCAGGCTTGATAGATTTCATATTGTGATGCAATGCCATGCATATTAATTGCCATAATGAAACTTATCCCAAATAATTCACATGCTGCATAAACAGCTTTGTAAAGTGATGCATTTAAATTTAGGCAAGAACACATTGTTCAAATCTGTGACGATTAGAGCAAAAACTGTGTCTTTTTACCATTTTCTTTGGACTGACTAGTTTTCTTCTATTCAAATAATAGGTTTAATAAACTCTAAAGATGGACCCTGAGAAAACAGTATGAAAATCCTTCTGTTTCTCTCGGTAAGGAGTGGACTTAGAGAAGAGTGTTAGACCAGGGCAAAAAGCTTCCACACCTGATGCATTAAGCCTTACACACTCTCTTCTAAAATTATTGCAGCAGCCTCTGTTCATCCATGTGCACTGGTGGTATAGACAATGTAAGTGACACAGTTGCTTTCATTATTAACTTCATTATATGATCTGTAACTTTATTAGCAGCAAGACTGCAAGTACAGAAGGGAAGTTACTAATGCAATCAGCATAAGAAAAACACTGAAAAATTATGAATAATATGCTATTTGCATAAAAACGGCTTCTTATTAAAATCACAGCCAGGCAAAGATCTCAGAGGTGCACTCAGGAGATTTTCAGAAGAAACCATAATATATTGTACAAAATCTGGAATAGAGAAGGTATTTTTGACAGTATGTGTTCCCAATTAATAAGGCTCATTAGTATTATTGTTGTCATTCATATTGCAGTGGCTTCAAATAGCCACAATCAAGAATCAGAATCCTGCTGAGGTAAACTGTTTACCCAAGTATAAAACACCCTGTTTGTCCCAACTAGATGATGAGCTAAATTCAGTGGGACAAATGCTTAAGTGGTTTGCTGAATGTCAATTGATTTTAATCTGTGCTTAAAGTTAGTATGTACTAGTCTTTCTCTTACTGGACTTTCCCCCACCAACTTTCTTTTAGGTTATAAAGGCTTCTGGAAATTATCTCTTCTTATCGAATTATACACAGTATCCAGAAAAATAACATCAGTGCATAGCTGGAGTTTTCAGGGACTATAATATAAATATCAACAGTGCAGCATGTATTGGTTCAGTCAAGTTATTTAAGCAAAATGGATTTTTAAAGCAAGATGCCTAAAAAAGTCAGGTCTTTGTCTTTTAGTCTTTAACCATTTAATTCCTCTGAATCACAAGGAAGGAATGAAAACTTTTTCAACAAAATTTTCATTATGTGTGACAGCTTAGTCTCTCCCTCTGAAGCCTAAATTTGAACCACAAGGAATCTGAGACCAAAGAAAACACAACTATTCTCTGTCTGCCTTCTTCCTTGTCTTTCTAGGCATCATGCGTCCAAGTTCAGCTCTGTTCCAAGAGACCTATGTTCATTTAATTGCCATGGAACACTCTTACACCTGGACTTACCCTGACTGCATGAGTTCTGCCAACACCCAATTAGGCCAAAATCCATTTCGCACAAGTGTTGGTGATTGCCAGGAGATGGAGTGTTCAGATCTTGAATCTCCATGAGATGGACCTAGATAAATCTATTCCCTTTCTGGCATAAATTGCTGCAACCTCCAGGTATATGCAGTATTTCTAAACTAGTGGTTTTAATCACAGTATGGACTCCCCAGTCATTAAAGATAAATGCTTTAACACTGTATATGTCTAATTCTACTTATGTCATCATCAGAAGCTAAGTTAGGGTCCTTAAGAATGTGATGACTGTTAATTGCAGTCAGGGGGGGTTAATTTAAATGAGAAAACTCAAGCAATGGAGGCTTCTGTAATTTACTGTACCACCTGTTCCTCAGGGGAACTGATTCTGAACTAAACTTAAAAAAAATAATCACAAAGATATTACCATAAAACAGGATAAGATGCACAAATCCCTCTTCAAGAAAATAAATAAAACATCAGGTTTTACCACTCTCCTCTAATTAACATGGCAACCTTTCTGTTCCTTCCTGGAGCCTCCAGGGCAAATTATGTCGGGTGGTGACACAATGCAAAGACTACAGTGAAAAAGGGAACCAGCTGGTGTGTGTTCAAAGAGGGAGTTATTTCCTAGCAATTCAGACTCCTCTGGAACTCATCTCACACCTTTTGCAAATAAATAACTTAAACATGCTGACAGCATGTCAACTTTGGAGAAATTACAGTATGTATAGTATGTAAATTTTATACAGTCACTGTGCATTTTGATTTCTCCCCATTTGTAGAAATATTAAAAATATACAAGAACACAAAGGGAAACACAGAGGACTGGGTAGCCACAGGCAGAGAAAACCTTCATTAGTAAGTGAAGTCTTCATGTGACAAAGACACCCACGTCTGACATTTAGATAATACAGTTATGGGTGCAAGTTCTATGTCCTGTTTTTGTTCCTACGGAATAAAACGTACAGAAGACAGCAACTTAACAAGTAACCCTCAACACATTTTGTCAACAGAAAAGTTTTGGTGGTTATTTCTTCAGCTGGGCACAGGCAGGAATCTGATTCAAAGGTTAATGCAGCAGGAGGCTTTCCCTTGAGTTCAATTGTGTCCAGATCACAGGAATTACGCTAAACTGCCCTTGACTTCTTTGTCAAGTCAGTGGCTGGAGTATATAGCAAACAGGCCAGTGTCCATGGTTCACATCTTCTGGTAGGATTTTGCTGAAGGTTTCAAAACCTGCCTAAGCTGGAGCATATGTAGATTGCAAACCCTCATGTAGTTATAAGGAACAGTGACAGCTATGCTTGTGTAGTATTCCCACACTGATAACAACATTATGAGGAGAAAGACATTTGGTGACAGAAGTCAAACCACAGCTGAGGAGTACAAAGCATTCACCACACAAGATCAAAGTGCTGAATGTAACAGTCCTTTTTTTTTTTGCTTTTCCAGGTGTTTTTACATCAGACTGGCAGTCACTGGTCTATGTCATCATGGGGATGCACTAACACATAAGGGCTGAAGAATCATAGCTCAGGCACACCGCTGCCGACACATCCAGAGGAAGCACACAGAGACAATGGACTGAGACCACATCTGGCTGTGGAAGCAGGTCCTACCATACAGCCTGAAGCAATCTGTGTAGATGAATAATAATGAATGTGCAAAATGACTACTTCTTATTAGCTTATGGCCTTGTTTACTCGGGAGCCATTACAAGAAGTAAGAGATTATAATTAGTAGACAACAGATAATGATGCCAGTGATAAGGAAAGGTAGCTGCTTTCTGGATATTATCAATGGTAAAGCACAACTTGTGCAAATTACTAGGAGACAAATAATGAGATTATGAACATTTCTCTGTATCAGATCCTTTGAAGTCACTGGTGGCCACAGAAAATTTCTGCCTTTGTAAAAGAAATCCAAAGAGAAAAGGCACCAAGAACTGAAAGCACAGCTGGATTAGGGGAATGAGTGGAGCTATACTGGGGGAAGCCTTTACAATGTGCAACAGGTTAAAAAAAAAACACCACCATACCAGCTGTATGCAGAGAAGGATCTTGCTGGAAAGCCCATAGGAGAAACTGCTCATTTGATGTGGATTTTTGCAACAGGCCAGAAGTTTGCCACAGTGTCACAAACAGCATTCAGCAAATAGTCAATGATTTGAGGCACTGATAACAACAAAGAGCAAAAGATAAATAACCTACGGTGCAAATAATTGATGGTTAATGATTGAATCCAATACAAAATGTAATAAATTGAGGTCTTTACAATGACATGCAAGTCCATTTATCCTATTGCAAAGGTTATCCAGAAGAATTTAATTTCATCCATTTACGATCATGGAATAAGTATGTTAGTATAGCATCTTGGCAAATGTTTAATTTAAAAGACAGTACTTCAGAGTATGTTATGGCTTGTTTTACAGAGTAAAGAAACATAGCTTAAAATGGAATTTGATTTCATCGAAATTGTCAGAGTCTGCATGAAAGGGTGATTTTCAGGAAAAACAACAACAGCAGCAAACAGCAAGTCATATTAGCATTCTGACTTTGATGGAGAATTTAAGGAGCATGTGTTCCTGATTGCCAAGATGCTTCTTTTAAATGACCTGAAGTATTCTACATGAATTCAGCTACATGGCACAGACGGTAGAATACTCTTTTTTTTTTTTTTTTATCTTCAAAGAAAGCAGCTCTGAAACAGATTGTAAGTGACAATGGAACTTAATTCACATCCAAACAGTGCTAGTTTTCTGAAAGATATAACATCATATGTGTCATATCACCTCCTTGCCATTCTGCCACAGCACAGATTACTGTCTGAACTGATGCAGAGTTAGCAAGCCAGTTGTGCTATCGACCTAATAAACAGGAGTTTATAGCTACAACTAGCTGTGAATTTCCCAGTGATAAAAGGAATAACCACAAGATTCCAGTTCTTTGAATATTAAATGTTAAACTGTGAACCACCCTTTTCACCCTTTTGCTACAAAAATGTGAGTCCTGTGTGAGTAACCATTCTTCAAGCTTTTCCTGCAGTGTCAGTAATGTGCAGTTGCTTCACATATTTGTGTACAAAATGAGGAGTGTAGCCTATGTGCAAAGGATTTTTTGCGCAGATCAAGCAGGCTATTGTTAACAATGGTATCTGCAGGGTATGTTTAAGGATCTGGACATGAATTACTTTGAAGACTGATCTATAAAAGGACTTTCAAATGAAACAAGGCAAATGAGAAAATAGATCTGTTCTTATTCATCCAACCAACATGAAAAAAAGTAGATGGGCTAGTTTTTTGTTTCATGCCAGCTGGTTCTATTAAATATGTCAAGTCTATAAATATGACCATAAATAGATAAGCTGTCTATTCAGCCAAGCCCTGTTTCTACTGTGAATGACCTTTGGGAGCAGGAAGATATAACTAACACATTAAGAGCAGGAAGTTTCAGCACTTTTCCAGCTCCTGTGCAAAGCCTTGGAGACATTTTCTAGAGACTGAAATTTTTATAAAGTTTGTATGGCCTTTTACTCTGAAGGGAATATGCACAGTACAAAATTGGGTGATGTGCTTTTCAACAGTTTATAGTTGTTTTGTCTTCTGTTGCAGGTGATGATTTATAGAAACAGCCCCTCTGTATCTACAGTCAATTAACATTCACGGCTGCTTGAAAATTATGTATAACAGTGTTTTCTCATCATTTTTTGATGTTAATCAGAGCAAAGAGTGATGAAAAAGAAAATTTGAAGACTTAGTCTTTGAAACTAAGTAAATCACCAAAAAAAAGAGTAAAAATTGGGATGAAATTACGTTTTTTTCTGTCTTATTCTAAAATCAGAAAGAAGTGTCCTCGACTTTTATTTTTTTAGCATTTTTTTTACAATTTAAGAATAATTCTGGAATTTCCAAGTGAGACTACTTGACAACTGCACCAGAGACTTAGAGACACTGAAAGCAAGAAGTCCATTAGATTCACTACACATTTACACCCAGGGATCATAACTTAACAAATAGTGATCTCAGTGAGATTCTAACAGCATAAACAAAATGCAACATCATTGCAAATACAACAAAGAATTTCCTAGCGTAAACTAACAATAACTGAAAATAAGAGATCAATGAGGCTTTAGAAGGATGATAGAAGAGCCAATGAAATAATTTGGTCAGAATAATATAAGACACATTAAAATAGACTTATTGATGCATGTCTAGGTGTCAATACTGTCATTTAAGGTGTACCTAACTTTAAGCATTCTGATTCTGATCAATATGCTCTCATTTCTGCGAAAGAGATTAAACCCCAGTGATATATGACTACTTTATATCCATGTTCAATATAATCACTGATCCACCATTTTCAATCAGCATTTCCAAGGACATGATAGAGGTCCCTATTTAATCATTCATCAGACTCAGAAAGGCCAAAGAGGACTGTCAATAAATACTTGTCAATAAATATTCTTGAGGCTGGGCTAAAGTTTTCTGTATTATTATTCTCCCACTGGAAGAACTGATTTTCCATGCCTTGTCCTGGAATGCCAGAGCAAAGCAAGTAGGCTCTCCAGATGTTTCTATATAAACGAAGCAATGCAGACTGTATGCAGAAGATGTCTTCAGAGCACCAGGAGGTGGGCCTTTCTGCAAAAACCTGTGGTTAAAATCCTTCCTGGAATGAATGATGAATTCTGTGGACCTGGCAGCTTTTGGTTGCAAACAACAAAATGTTCTGACCTCCAGTCTATCTCTAATCTCAGTTTAAGGATTTGCCATCATATGAGAACTAAGTAAAACCATCTAGTTTTCAAAGACAAGATGTCTTTGTATCAATGAAAGAGAGCTACACACCAACTGTTGCTTGCTGTATTAACTTGTGCTTCTCCTCATTGCTCATCGTGGTAGTTTCTGAAGTTCTTCACTTAATACAAATCAGACACATTTGTGAACTCCTCAGGCTATTCATGCACACATAACTAAATAAAACCCTGCTGCTATCACACAGAACAGCAAGTATTCTTATAAGTTTCTCATTCCTGAAAATATCCGGTGGAACAATCATGCCTTGTATCAAATCAACGCAGAACTACTGCTTTGTGTTGTTATTTAAATATTATCAAGAACCGTGTATGCATCTGGTGAGGTGGAAAACTTAAAGGTACACAAGTTCATTGCCACTGGCAATGTATACTGTCAGTACATATGCCGGTGTGTGGCTGTGGATAATAATTGTTTTGCTCAATATCTCTTTAATGCTTTACATGGCACTCAAATGCTGAATCCACTGAGCCTTCCAGTGTTATCAATGTTCAAGAAGCTCTAGAAAAATTCACAGAGAACTCTTGGCATTTTACTTGCCAAATGCTTTACACTACCATAATCCAGTGCTGTTATGAGATAGTAAGTGAGTACAGCTAGCAGTTAGAATATGCTGACGTATCTGTATTAACACTTCCATGTGTTCAGGTGGTCCTTTCCAGGTGTAAATTTGCCTCACGTTTATGCTGGAAGACACAAGATAGGGTCTTGAGTGCACCGTGTGTGTTCCAGCAGTTTCCTCACTGGCCGAAACCACATGCCAGGTTGCCACCAGGAGAGCCCCACTTGTGAGGTAGGTTCACCAGAGTCGTGGCGTGTGCAGCTGGGATTGGAAACCTGCACAAGCCTCTTTGCTGGCACACACACGATGCAGATATGTGATTTGAGAGCTGTAATGGATCGTATCAAATCAAATCAAATCCCAAATCTTTAGTGTTATTATTATTATTATTATTATTATTATTATAGCACTGCACTGGTTAAAAATATAGACAAACCTGGGAATCCTACCTTTTATGTACTACTGATTCATGCAGTAATCACAAGCAGGGCTTATGCCCAAATGTCAGCAGATAATACAGCCTGAGCTTAACTGCTGCTTATCTCTGAGATTTCCCAGTGGCATCTTTCTACCGTAAGCAAGGTGTTATCAGCACTTGCTAGAGACCACACTGATGTGTCACATCTTTGCAAGGATCACAGGGGTCTGGAAAGAGTCTGAAGGAAAGATGATAGTGCCATCATTTCTGTTTTATCTAGAAACCATTGTGATTTTGAGTTCCCTTTCCCTTAGGATGCAGCTCGCAATTGGTTGTGGGATATTTTTGGAAGTGACACAGTGTGATTTAACACAAGAATAACTAAAGGAGGCTTCTGTGAAGGACTGTCTTACCCAGTAGTGTTGTTTGGGTTGTAGCTGGTGGTAGTTACTGGTACAGGTAGATATAATTGCACAATAAGTTCACTCTGCAGAACAGATAACAATGCTAGAAACTAACAATGATACATCCCTTCTCCAGGGACTAGGAAAAAGAAAAAAAAAGATGTGGCAGGATGTTTCAGAGTAAGTTTATAAAGAGGCAAAGATTTCAAGGTCAGTCACAGCAGTGTTGTTTCCAAGAAAATGGATTTAAAACTTCACTTCTAAAATTGGGATATATTTTACACTAGAATTTGCCTTCCAGTGGAGTTGGAAGGATCATCCTGCAAGGTCAGTATATCTTTGTCCCATGCCTGGAATCAATAAAGGAGATAACTATGTTCTTTTATTTTTTTTTAAATCCTCATGCTACTACCTTGCTTAAGTCATACATTTTGTTTTTATTTGGTTGCTTGGCCTGTGGTAGATACCAGTTTCTCTCACATACAAAATGCTCTCCTAAGGATTTTTTAGTGACTTAATGACAGGTCCCAGAGCGCTATGAGTTGGTTAGAATTTATTATATTTAGCAGAAGTAGCAGTTTTGGCAGTATCTGTCAAGAGAGTACAAGTGATACCTTATTATGAAAAAAATATGTAGAGTGAAGGAAGTAGGAAGTTTCAGTGTACTGTTTCTCAAGGGAAGTGACCTGCCTGACCATATTTTGGTTCATTTGTCTATGGTGGTTCTCAGCTGTTGCACTGCCAGGTTTAGGAAGTCCAATGTGAGAGCATGTCACTACTGGGCTGGATTTCTAGTAGGTGTAAATCAGATTTCAGCCTCTGAAACGTCATATCAGGAATCAGAACATACTTTTAGAGAGACCTAACTCCCATAAAAGAGGAGCATAAATAATTCTAGATTATAATATGATAGTTTATATGTTACTAAAATCAAACCATGATGTAAAGCAGCAATTCAGACTAACATTTTTTAAAGACTGAGATGTCAGGTGATCATTTCTTCCACCATCCTTCATAGCCCAGGCTAAGCATCTTTGACTACCTTACTTACTATTGGTTTTGGATTTGTGATCTGGAGGATCTGAGAAAACTACTGTCTGCCTTCTGTATCAAGGCAATGATTCCCACATGAGCTAGTTTTTAAAGTTTTCCAGTCTTTGATTTCCAGGTGTGGAGAATTAGACATATCTCTAGATTAATTACTCCAAAAATTGAACTAATGTTTCTCTGAAATGGGTATTAATGGGCATCTTGTCCTTGGCATGAAATAGTCTTCGACTTCCTTCTATCAGGTACTGTTTTCTGATACAAAATGGCAGTCTACTTTCAGAAATCTTTTTGCTTTGTTAGTATTTGTTGATTTTATCCAAATCATAACCTAATCCCTTGCAAGTCTAAAACCCCAAAACAGCTGCACTGTCCTGATTCCCCTGCTCATATCAGGTCTGCTGTATGCAGAAACATTTTTGTAGGTAATTTTTGAACCTTTCCAAGATTACTGGAACTCCCATCCCAGAAAAGTCCTACCCCTCTTCAACCAAAATGAAGCACGCACCAACACCCTTTTAGTCAGCTAGACCCTGTCAGACTCCGAAACTATGAACACACTGGTCAGACACCAGATCACACCCACATGGAGAGTTTGTTTCCTAACAATCAGAATCACATTTCTGAACCAGTGCTTGGTGATATGTTTGCTGCTCTCTGAAGAACTGTAACATTAATAAACAGGAAGGAAAAAATGTCTTCTTATCTTTGTCCCTTCAGTATTCCTTTTTCATTTCTTTATGACAAATATTTGTTACCATTCACGTTATGTTTAGTAAGGTCTTTGACCCCTGTACTGAACTAAGACCTAGTAGCAGATCTCTAAATATAATCCTGTTTCCAACCACAGTTTCTGAACTTCATTCAGAAACTGTGGGCTAGTGCTGGAGATATTCAGTATTTACTGTTGGGATGATCTTGTTCGTTATCAAGGCTTAATTAACCTACTTAGAGAAGCACTGAATAACATGCTTGAAGTCTCATTACCTACATTTATGCTTAACTTTGAATTTTTGCCAAAAGTTAAGATGAAATGATCTGCCAAAATAGGATGACTTTAAACACATGCTTAACTGCCTTGTCAATTCGGGTATAATTTCAGGTCAATAAAGATCCTAACTTTGCCTAACTTATTATCGGTTTGAACTTGTGCTTTGGAGGATCTGAGACAACTATTATTTGCATGAAGCATTGAAAACATTAATTCAGAATAAATCATATTTATGATAGATTTAAAATAGCTAGCAATATATAAGACACTGAAGAAAAAAATTAATTTTGCTATCTTGTTACTGTGATAATTTTATGCATTAAACATAGTCCATTCTTGTTAGGAAACATTAGATACTGTAATATTTTTTTGAGCTCGCATAATGGAAGAGTTAGGGAAAAATATGCAGGTTGGCTGATAACAGCTTCAAGACACATTTTTTTCTCCCCCCCGTCTTTTTTTCCTCCTTAAAGAGGATTAATTTTACTTTGTCTCGTGCTTAGTCGCCAAAGACAATAATGTGTGTGAAATTAAATGGATATTACTTTAGACTTTTAAAAGAAAAATTATTTGGGGAATAAAGTTTAAAAATAAGGTCAAGTGCCTGCACTGAATAGCAACACAACCAAAACCAGAAGTGACAAGCAAGTAATCTCCCTAAGACAAGGATCATGAAACTGCTTCTGTGAAATTACTACTTTTCCAAATTTGCAGGATGAATACTTAACAAAAGGGAGATTCGGAATTTGTGCAAGGATTAATTAAAAAAAAAAAAAAAAAAAAAACGGGAAAACAGGTAAAGATTATTTTGAGTAAAGGAGGATTTAGATCACCTGCTCTACAGAGGCAGTCATGGAATGGAGTACAGCAGATGGATATGAGAATAATAAATGAAAGTTGTTTAAAATTCAGGGGTCTTGGTAGGTGGTAGATAATTAATGATTAAAATAACACTATGTTACAAGTCAACAGATACAACTAGTTTTATTTTGATGATAAGAGAGGTAATGTAAGAGAAGGACTGGCTCTACCCAGCTCTCCCATGACAGATGCTTGTCTAACTTTTTTGGATCCTTTGTGTCCCTTGACAACCCATCACTACTTCCCAACTCCCATAACTAGAAAGCCTTCCTGAGTGTCTAACCTGACTGTACCTGGATTCAATACAAGTCCACAGCTTCCCAACCAGTCCTCAGAAATCATTTTATTGTCCTTGCCTATTCAGTGACCTTTTCATATTTGACAAACACCACAGTATCTTCCTACACATATTCTCTCTGAACTGAAAATCTCAAATTTCTTTAATCTTTCCTCATTTTATAGCTTGGAAATTCTTGTCCTCTCCTGGACTCTCCCACTGCACATCTAGTTATAGATGGAGAGCTTGGATAAAGAAAAATGTACTACCCCTATTATTGTTGTACCAAGATATCAAACGCTTTGTTTCTAAGAAATTCAAGGTAGGAACAAGATAAACTTGAATGTGAAAGAGATCTGAGCACTTTTGGGGAGTAATGACTGTTTTAGGACTTTCCTAAGCAAGTTTAAGTTTTGCAAAAAATTTGCCATTCCCCTTTCAGTGCTTGCTCCAGATGATTCAACTTCCACTGAATTTATTAAAAACTTGTAATTGATTTTGAGGGGCTTTGAGAACACTTCCTCTACCCACTCACCCAGTAGGCAGCTGATGGTTGTTTTGAGTGATTAGGAGAGAAGTACTGATGAAACTCTTCTATTTCTAGAGTTCTTTCATTCAAAGTGAAGGAATTACTCTTGTTTGCACTTTCAAAAGGTGAAGACTTTTTGAAATACATTGGCCATTTATACAAATCCCTTTTCTCATTGCAATCACCTCAAACTGCACTATTTATCACATCTACATTATTCTTTTATGTATTACATTGACTGCAAAACTGTAAGAAAAGTCTTTGACCTATCTCAGCACAGAAAACACCTGTTGGAGTAGGTCCAGAGGAGGGCCACAAAAATGATCAGAGGGCTGGAACACCTCCCCTGTGAGGAGAGGCTGAGAGAGTTGGGGTTGTTCAGTCTAGAGAAGAGAAGGGTCCTAAGAGACCTTTTTGCAGCCTCTCAGTACTCAAAAGGGGCCTTTAAGAAAGATGAGGACAGACTTTTTAGCAGGGCCTGTTATGATAGGACAAGGGGTAATGGTTTTAGACCAAGAGAGGGGAGATTCAGACTAGATATAAGGAAGAAATTTTTATGATGAGGGTGGTGAAGCACTGGAACAGGTTGCTCGGAGAGATGGTCAATGCCCTGTCCCTGGAAACATTCAATTTTTGGTTGAACAGGGCTCTGAGCAACTTGATCTAGTCGACGATGCCCCTGCTTATTGCAGCGGGATTGGACTAGATGACATTTTAAGGTGCCTTCCAACCAAAATTATGCTATGATTCTAAATATAAATACATAGCAATGTCTCTTTCTAAATAACATAGTGGGTTGGGGCACACGTATCCAGAACCGGTTCATATCTGGGTATGCATGATAACTACAGATCAGATACAGGATATGAGAGAGAAAGTTCAATCACCATATTTGAAGGAGAAAAATTCCAGAGGAATTTTTCCTTGTAGGTATGACTGGAAATGTCCTATTTTCACTTAAGAAATCTTTTTTAAGAGTCCAGTCTAACTTCTAATGGCATTAGTGGCAGTTTTTCTACTTGCTTCTGTGAGACATGAATTTTCATTTCACCATTAATCACCACGAACACATCCAGTATAAGTCCTACCTATCAGGTAAGCCCTTTGACTCTTACAAATGCAACTCTAATCCAAACGTTGGGCCTGACAAGGGGCACATAGAAGCTACAGTAAAAGTAATTACCGGGGGATCCAGTTCTTTGTTTGTGAAGGGAGTGTCTGACAGCTGGTAATCTGTGTTTGACCTGTCTTGATGGAAGAAAATGTAACTTCAAATAGTAGCTGGAAGGAGCAGCCTGTTGCTCATACATTCTGTCATTAGATACACAGGCTGCCAGCCACATATGATCATGATAGGCTAAAACCAAGTCTTTCTTATTTCACTTCAAGCATTTTTTTTTTTAAACTCACAGCTAGTCAGTCCCATGACACTGTTTGTAAAGGGAATAATTTATTTTGGTAATCTTTAAAAACTTTTCATGCTTGTGTAAACCCTGCTGACATAATAACCAACAAATCAACAAAAGATCAATCTTCTGCACAGGGAAGCATCTTCCATCTCTGCTGCCTACTGAGATATCAGATGAACAGTGATCAAAGATGCACATGTTCACTGGATATTGCAGTTACCACAGGAACAAAAAGAAAATCTGCAGGTGAAGGGTAGACAATGTGATGGTCAATTTTGAGTAGTAGAGGTGTTTTCTGAGGTGAAACAAATGATTTAGAAGTAATAACAAGTAGCATACCTTTTATTTATACAATTTATAACTAAGAAGGACCAATTATTCAGCTTTTGAAAGGTTCAAGTTCAAGAAAATATACAACTCTGTCACAGTGCTTTCCAAAGCATGGATTTATAAGTTTTAAAGCCTTGGTATTAGCAGTATTTGCAAAAAGAGGAAAGAAAACCAGCACACTGCACTTGGGTAGCTAGGGAAACTGAGGTGTGCAGTATCACAGTGTTTGGCATGAGGTCATTGGGATGTTCTTCCACTTTGCTCTGCCATATTTTGTTTTGTTGCATCCAAATAGCATGCCTATTTTTGTTCATACTACACAGGAATAATCTTTTCAGCTGAATTATAGCAGTATGGAAAAATGACCACTTTTTCCCATGAAAAAAAAAAACAAATTCTGAAATCTATAACCTTTTTGTTGGAAAGCTAAAGAGAAGTTGAATAAAAAGAAAATCAAGCGCAAAAATAAAAATTAAAAAATCCAAACAAACACCTTTGTTCAATATATCCTCTGCCTAAATGCTAGTTTTGCATATGGATGGTTACCCAAATATACAAGCAGAAACAACTTCTTGAAAGCACAGTGCTGCCAAATTAATGGGAGAGAGCACAGGAAAATAGAAACAAAGTTATTTCTCTTATAGCATTTTTCCTCTCTAAAGCACAAACATGTCAACAAACAAGGCATAATTTTTTTTCATTTTCCAGGGTCACAATTTAGCTGCATGAAAAAGAATTAAAGAATATCTATGTACCTAGAAGCAAATACACACACAGTTCCAGCCATACTGGTTTACCAACTATGGAAAACTATAAGATTATTGTCAAAACAAAGAAAAAATATGACATGCGCTGGGATAAGTCCAACACTAAGTGCGTGAGAGGTGGGAATAGACAAGGGAAAGCTTTAAATAAAAACAATAATGGGATAGATTTGCTGCTGTGGAAGTGTCTCTCTGGTTATATTAATATGTTAAATGCTGACTGGAGACAAATGTAGGAGGGCATGTGGTCAGTCACAAAGATCTCACTGGATAAATCGATGAAAGATGTGGAGGGCTTTGGAAGGAGTACAAAAACATTGCATGGCTCATAGGAAGAGGCAGGACTGATAAAACACACTGATGAGTTGCTTAGTGAGTTTACAGATTGCATGGGTTGGCATATTGCTATTTTAATGTAATCTCTTTCAAGTAGGAAAAGGTTTATTGTATTTGTTTATGTATACTCGTACCATACTGAGTAAGTCAAATTGCACCACATCGTTGGACCCCCACATTTTTATTATGTTAATGTGGCAGAGATGGTGTTGTAGAATAAGCAACAGCATTTTTTATGCATATCACTGTAGTGATTATACTGATTGGAAATAACAGTCCACTAATCTAAAGTCGGAGAACATCAAATTACACTGCTCTGCTTTCTGTAATGCAGATCTGGACTGGAGTAACTCAGCTGCTAGACTTTAAAGTGTATCACAGACTTGTAGAGCTCAGGCTGTTCTGAACTCTCTTAAAATTTACTCCAAATGTCAGATTTAAATCTGTTATACAATAAAGCCTTGAAGTTGGAAAGTTTCAGAGAGACTAGTAAGGGCTTTTAAAAAATAAGAAAAAAAAGTAAATCAATACTCTGAATTCAACATCTTTTAGAGAGATATAAGTGTAATGGATTAGCTAAAGGTGTTTCTTCTTGACAGCTCTTCAGTTGAAAAAGTCACAAAATTGGAAACACCTTTACTAATGGAAAATAATATTTTATTTTAAAATCCTCAATTTATATGAATGCGATGATTTTTTTTTTTTTTTTTTTATGCTGTCCTTTAAGACTGAAATTTCTTCTGCACTCACAGACCTCTATGATATTGTTTGATTGGGGATTAACTTTTTTCCTGGGTAGATGTATTTTTAACTACTTCCATAATTTCTTAAGAATATTTTTTATTAAAAAGAAAGAATCTAAATGTATTGGGCAAACATGGATTTTCTGTGAAAAAGCTACTCTGTCTACAAAGACATTTTGTCCGAAAAATGTTTAATCATAGCTTTTTAATTCTTTAGTATTTCACTTACTGATTACTTTTTTTCTTTATCTGCTATTTCTAACATTTTTGAGTCTCTACTCAGACAATTAGAAGACTTTTAATGGAAACAAGTCTGTTCATCTGCAATTTGGACACCTTGAAGAAAGCAGAATCCAACCAACAAGCTCAGTTCTCTCTGGTTTATGAAGACCCATATTTCCCACCATATAGACACCCTCCAAACAGTTTGTGATATGAGATTTTACAGCAAAACCTAGCAATAATTTAGGAGGCAAATGGCAGAAAATTCAACTAATGAAAGATTATAGTCTCCCCATCTTTACTTTTCCCTTCTGACAATCTCCTTCCTGAAGGTTCTTACTACAGTATGAGTCATCCAAATGTCACTGTAAGTGATTGAAAATTTTCATGAACAGGGATCAATTTCCACTGCCTGGGAATGACCAGCCAACACCTATCAGGTTTGTCACAAGTTTAGATGAGAATTACGAAAAGCTGATTGACTGCTTGGCTAGTTTCCTGCCTTTTGTGCAGCTGCCTTCCCATGCTAACTTTTTTTCCTAACATGGGAGCTTCACTGCCTCCCCAAAGAGCAGTTTCCTGGATCCAGCCAATGTTTTCTAGGATAGAGAGGTCTACAGCTGAGGAGATCAAAAGATATTACTGACATGCTAGCAGGGAGCAAGCCAGAAACAAATCTAAATTTTGTCTTTCAGAGTGGATTTTTCTTGAGACTCCTGTATGAAAAATACATTTTTTTAAACATTTTTTTTTCCTACACAAAGAGACCAGCATAGCACTTTGGGCTTTTCTAATTCATACATCAAAATATCTGATGTTTTAAACCCAACAACACTCAAATAGTTGATACTTCCGCCTTCATTTTTCTTTTCTTGCTTTTAAGTAGATGTTATTCCATGCGATTTTGAAGACAAGACAGAAAATCTGACTTAAGTGCAAATTGAATACTTTGAAACGATAAAAAAATCCATAAAAATCAAACTAGGCTTTTATTGCTACTAAAAGAACCCTCATACTTCTCTCACTTCTCATAATCTCTTGGGATATGAGAACTTTTACAACATTTAGGATAGACAGCACAGCTGCTCTTTAATACAATTTTTTATTTTTTTTTAAGAAGCTTCAATAAATGTAGTAGCACACAGCTGAAACCTAGAATAGTATAATATCAACATCTTAAATAATATTTAGCATAGCTGAGTTTTTACTCAGCAGAATAGCAGCATTTCAGGGGGGAATGGGAAAGACCTGTCATTTCCATGTGACTGCACCAAATAAAGCTCCCTGTTCACAAAGCAGGTAGTCTGAGAGGTTTCTGCTGGTGGCAGAGGGGTATGCAAATCACCAAGATAAAATAATGCATTTGAATTGCCCACTAAGCCCATCCTGGAGGTCCAGGGGAAGATGCCAACCCATTGCGATCCCGACACGCTTGGGCTGTCTTTCTATCTGGGAGCCACCCAGCACTAACTGTACATCAAGCACCAGCCCCAACTTTTTCTTGCAAGTGTTTTTGCAGCAGTCTTGTCCACACTATTCATGGAAAGAAGCTTCAGGGGCTGGCTCTCCACCAGGGTTTTTGCACATGGTGGGAAGAGACCCATGTTCACTGTTGAGAGCAGGGCAAAAAGTCTCTGGACCTTGGGGTAAGGATTAGTCAGGCAGAGGCCACATGAGGGTCATAAACAATACCTAAAACAAAGGTGGTGGCATTCTCTCAGGTTTGTCTATCTACATGATAAGAAATGGAGATATGTTGATGTCTTCGTGTCTTCAGTATTTTGAAAGTGATTTTTTTCATTTGGAAAACCCCTACTTAATCTTAACCAACTGCTTTCTCTTTTTTAATGTTTACTTCTTAAACTATGAACTTTTTTATGTTTTTTAAATGTTATTTACTAGCACACAGATGAAACAATCTAATGCATAAAACCCTACAGACTTCAAAGCAGGATTAGAGTGCACTTCAGTGATATACTGATACACAACTCTGATACCTATCAGATTACTAAGGATCTTCCCACCCACTCCCCTTAACAGGTCCTTAAGTACCTGGATGTATTGTGACATGCTTCTATCATCTTTTCTTCTTAATGCTCTGAGATTCAGCTCTTCTAGTTCTTCTTTACAAAACCCTAATGGTTCAGCCCTTGAAGTCACTAAGCTCACTGCACAGTGCCAAAGAAAGGTAAGATGGGCAGGAATTCAGCCTCACTACTGTGTGAAATATTGAATGGCAAAATGTTATTTTAAACCCCATGCTTAATGTAATCACAAATTTACTCAGAGTCACTTGAAACTAATTTAAGTGAGACATGTCATAAGCTGAAATGTCATTTGTCACAAGTTAATGCCATGCTGTTTCTGGAGAAAATAAATCTAGTAAATAGCCTGATTAAAAAGGACTTGTCATAATGTAAATAAATGAAGTCAAAGAATTTAATTATGTGTTTTGTATACGGGCAGTGAGATTTCTCTAGGGCAGGAAGAAAGAGAATCAGCCACGTGGAGAGAGAGAATGGGACAGAGATATTCTGTGATTGCCAACCTTGTTTCCAACCTGTCTCTCAGGCCAAGAAATTGCAGAGAAGCATCCTAACAACCTCAGGTCATGAATCACACTATGTTTGGTGCCAGCCAACACAAAGCACCCTCTATTTTCAGGCTTTTCAAAAGAAGTTTTCTGAAAGGGGAGGAAAAAAAAAAAAAGAGAAAAAGAAAAAGGGGTACAGCGTAATTTATTCTCTAGATCTGCATTTACAGAACAAATTTACACTTCAGATATCTGCAGAACTGGCTAGCAAATCTTATGGGAACCATATTAGCGACATCCCAAGTGGATCAACAAGTGAGTTCCAGAGCCTGCTTTCCCTTGCAGTCAGATAAATCAAAATGAAATTTTCTCAAGGGGGTGGACTACATCTGAGAATCAGACTGTTTGAGGACAGATAATCTTTTGAATCTTTTTTGCTTCTATAGAACTTATTTTTAATAGAGAGACTCACTTTCTTTGAACACTTTCCATTTCTTAAGCTTTCTGTAAAGAAAAATGATTAAAAAAAAAAATGGGAAACATCAACAAAAACCAAATTCTCATTTTCTTCTGCCCCTCTCAAGGGAAAAAGAAATAATCATCCAGTTTTAACTGCAAGTAGGAATGCTTTTATTCCTGTATTGAACAACCCAAGATGCTTGTGACTGCAGTAAAAATTACAGTCAAATGGAGTGATCAAGTGCTTGCACTAGCAAGAAGCAAAACTTCACCAACTCCAGCTGGTACAAAGCACAAGTTCTTATGATAGCAATAGAATTGGCAGGCTTAAATTATTTCTATGAAAGTTGCTATGTGAGTCTGTAGCGGGAAGATATCTGCCCACATCGCTTCGCACAAAACAGAATTCAATGAATTCCCAGTAGTGTTTTTGATAAATTTAACCTTTTATTTTTGCTCATCTCTGGGGAGGGTTGAGTTCTTCAAACATATTATTCAGAATTCTACATTGATTTATTTCCCTCAAATATTAAGCCTATGGATCATTATGAGTTATTTTAGCTACCATTTTGTTCAAAAGGTCATAGGAGTCACATGGAATTGTTTCTGCAGTCTCTTTGATGAAGCGCTACCTTAAAATCCTGTTTCTACCACTACACGCATGGCTTTGAAATTCCATTTCTGTGATTGTTCATGCTAATGAAACTTGATTGGTGTGATGTTAATAGAAAGTGAAGTTTCTGCTGATTGTAGTAGGCTGCTGCATTATTTTAGTCCTTAAGGCACATTTTGTTTGTAGAAGAAAGAAATATATGGTCCCTTTCCTAAAGCGTTTAGAATCACAGAATCATATTTTGTCTTATGCTGAGCTTATGTAATGCAGAGCCATATCCTAAGTACACAGAATTGTATATATAGCAATTAGTATAGAGATGGTAAGTTTTTGACTCAAATAATGAATGTGTATAGATTTTTTTTCTCATGCCTTTATTCTAGCTGTGGCAGCCAGAAAGTTCCTCAGTATCCAGTTGTCATATGATAAAAGGATAAAACTCTTCAAGTCCAACAACAGTGCTGCTTTTAATTACTTCTGTTAAGCAGGCATGTAGCTCCACCTTGGAGCAGAAGGATATGCTGCAACCCTCCTTAACCTGCCATTGAGTGAACTGTGGTTTGGTTGCTGCTTTTGTTCTGGAAAAGCAAAAGATAAAAGCCAGCCAGAGAATGATTGGAAGGAAGCTAGTTGCCGGCTTCCTTCACTGGAAAAGATACTGGGGCTATTACATCAGATGAGTATTGGCTAGAGTGTTGATTTTTGTGACAGGCCAAAGCTGCAGTGCTGTGTATAAATAAAAAGCAAACAAACAAACAAAACCCAAACACAGAATCTGGTCAACAAGTCCCAACTGAAACTGAAGGGAACAGACAAGGGTATGCCCTCTTACATTGCTAATCTGTTGAGTGCAGATGCATGGGAAGCATGAGAACCACCTGCAGACAGCACTTAGACTCACACAGCCTCCCTGAGCCCTTCAGTGACAGTCCTGGGCAGGACAGGCCCTTGGTCTGACCCAGCAGGTCACTTTTGATGCTATTACCAAGCCTGGGGCCTTCCCCACTTCCTCAGCAAAATTTGGATTTTTTATTGAGAAGTTTCCCACCATAAAACAAGATGACATACTGATTTACTTATGCATCGTGCAGGCTGTGAGCACTGGAGACAAGCCTGGACATGGATGTGTAGCGCACAAGTTGGCCCCAAGCCTGTTCTGCACGCAGTGAGAAAATGAATGAGCTATTCTGCATTTAGTGCCAGGAACAGCGATCTCTCAGGCAGTGACCACAGGATTACCTGCCCCACATTCACACCCGTTTACCTCATATTAACCAGTTCATACAGCTACAACCTGGGGCTGCTGCACTGAGTATGGAAGCTATTTGCTTTTTTCTATTTCCTTGCAAGAGATCTCATCAATGTGTTCTTGCCCAAGGTGTCTACCTATAGCAATAATGATTCCTATCTGCCTTGTGATTTGCTTATGCATGTTTATGCCACTAGCACATATTAGAAATTATGTATAGGATGTTGAAGTTCTTTCCCTTGGACAGAGGTTTGGTGTGATTTCCCAGCTCCTGACCTCCTGGTGTAGACAGAGAAATGACAGATATACTTCCCTGGCCCCAGAAACAGTATGCCCCTTGGGACAGGCAGGATCTATTCCTGAATGTAACAGCATATACTGGGAACCCTACTATGTCCTAGTGGCACACCAGGAAATCTGAGCACCGGGTAGATGGAAGTCAAATCATCTTACCCATCACATGAATCCGACCACCAGGAAATTAACATTATATGCTCTGACTGTAGCAACTACAGGGACACTGATTTGAGACCTCTCTTGTCATTGGCATGCTGCTCCCAGCCCTGCACAGAGTTGCCTGCACTTCCCACTCTTATGACCATTCCATGCAAAGAAGAACTTGGACTTGTCAGTGAACCATAGTTAGTCACCACAGTACTCAAGTTGAACATAACAGGATTTATATTCCAGGCTGCCCTGCCATCCAAATACCTCAAAATACAAGAGAAAAACCTTTTTACTCTGATGGTGACCAAGGACTAGAACAAATTGCAAAGAGAGCCTGTGGAGTTTCCATCCCTAGAAATGATTAAAAATAACTAGACATTGTTGTGGACAACCAGCCATGGTTGTCTCTATTTTGAGCTGAGGGTTTTGACTAGACAGAGGCACCTTATATCCTCAGCAATGCGGTGATTCTATAAAAGTATGTTTAACATCATTCCAGAGTTGCAAGATATGCTGAGCGACACCCAGCTTCTCCTCTAGAGAGGTTCTGGTACCCTGCAGGTCCTGTTTCCCCTGAGCTCACTGCACACAGGCACTCGGTACACTGAGCCAGTCCAAACAGCAGCATACCCCGATGTACCAAGGACTCAGTCTCTCACTGCCTCAGCCTCTCCCAGTTAGATTTGAAAGCAGTTTTTCAAAGAAGCCCATGGGCACAGGCTGGAGCTCCAAGTTTAAACCCTCACTTGGGAAAGGAGGTGAGGGTTACAGAGGCAGCACAGACTGTATCTCTCAGCTCCATGCCTCTTCTCAAATAGATTTGGCAAATCTAATTACTGATTCTACTAATAGCAGACTGACTCCTGATTAGTTTTTGGATATGTTTCCTCAGCAACTGAAAACTGCAGAAACATTTATTTAATTAATAAACTGGGGATTAGCCTGGAAAAAATATGTTCTACACATTTTTCAGCAAATGTTTAAACAAGTTCCCTAAGATATATTCATAAACCTCCAGAAAGCATCACCCAGCTCTCGCTAATTCATGTATTGGCTTAAACTTTTACTCAAAAATTCAGTTGTGAATATTTCAGATTTAATGCAGATAGCATTTTTTTTTTTTTTTTTTAAATAGCTCTACTATGCTGATTCCTGATTGCTTAGCATTCAAACAGGAGAAACAAAGCCTTGAAGTTAGAGAATCCAATGCAAACAGCTTGAATGTTGAATCTCAGTGCTCAGTAAACATCTTCCCTAAAGAAGCTATATACATCCAGCAAACCATTCTTCCTCTACCACTTTCTTCTTAAACTTCACACTTCAACGTCCCTAATTATTCTCATACTGAATAACTTCGAGAAAACAGCAATCAGTTCACCAGTAGTCCACAAATAGATGGTAAAAAAAAGGCTCCTTTTCCAAAAAAAAAGTGTTATATGTTGTACCCAGCTCTGCAAGATAGCTAATACTGAATGCGGCAGATAGAATTCAGGCTTCCATGGAACAATAAGGAAAGAGGAGGAAAACTATATTTAACTATATTTATATTCACAGCCTTCTAAAGAGTGGGAGAAATAATCACTTAAGATCAAGTGAGTAGGCACAGGTATCATAGCCTCTCGTTATCTTACTCCAGGTACGATAAATAGTAGGCACAGAGCACAGTTTTGGTAGGCATAGTTTTAGTGCTGCAGACAATGAACTACAACCTGGTCTTAGATACACTTCTATGAACCCCAGGTATACTGCTGTGTTGGGCAGCAGGTGTCTGAAGTATTTACAACAGCTTTCTGTTAGGAAAATGTCCAGACACTTCACACACCATTCCCATGCTTCTCCATTAGCCCATGATTAAGTGGAAATGAGTATAAGTCTCCCATAAATTTGCAATATCTCAAATTTTCTAAATTCTCTGATGCTGGGCATGTGTGGGATTGTACTAATATTTTAAATTACACAAAAAAGCATAAAGCAGACTTCCACATCCCTCCTTTAAAATGGAGGACTTCTGGAGTAGAGGGATCATTCTTGCCAGGTTTAGTGGTGCCTACATTACCAATTTTCCAGTTGTTCTTGTTTTAAGGGATTTTGGAGCTCGAAAATAGCAAGACACTTACCACTATGTTCCCTTTCTTTTTACTCAGCAGCTGTTTGGATGGAAAGCATCACCAGTACACAAGAAAACAAAAATAAGGGAACAGCTTCAATAGTTCAGACTAAAGCCTATTAACAGTTCTCTGGCAGTGACCAAAACAAGATGCCTAATGAAGAATACAAAACAAGACCACACACATTTCTTAGCCTCTAGCCATTTTCAGCTCATGGATTTTCTAGAGACAGTTTATTTTGAACCTGACTCATAAAGAAAACCTCTTTATCTCTAGAAGCCAACAGAATGAAAACTAACAAAACTAATGTAGTTCACAGTTTTCAAATATGTATCTTTAACATGAAATTTGGCTTGTTACAGTGAGGCGTGTAAGTGGGTGGTCTGATTTCCAAGGTATCCACTAGAAAAATCCACTCTAACATAAAAAAAAAAAGAAAAACAAACACCAAACAACCCCAAAACTAAAATAATATTAAACAAACCAGTCTTAAACTCAAAATATGTGAGTCCAAATGTATTGACAGAAATATTTGGAAAGCCATGCTCTGCCTAGTAGAGTCATGAATCAGACAGCAACTGAGAAACTTGCTCCTTCCCCTCTGAATATTCATCCATAGAAAAGATACCTTCACTACCTGAGAGGAGTGCTCTGCCCCCGTTCTCATGCAAAATTAGAAGGAAAACGAGTTCCATATAATTTATGCAGCTGGTGCTCTGTCTTGGGGAAGGGGTTCTGTTTACTGTTCAAGCTACAGTGAGGTACTCTATCTCCAAGAGATTCTTTTTTATTATTATTATTTTTATTTTTTCTTTAAATGCCAGCACACTTGCCAAAAGACATTACTGTTGCAGAAAAACTCATCTCTAATATCTGCATCTTATTCCTAAACCAGTTTAGCTTTTTATTGCTACTGTTTATAGAAAGCCTACAGTAATATAAACAGCTTTCATAAAAGTTGCCAGGTTTTTAGCAGCATGCTGTGCCTCAACAGCAGTTACAACAATTCTGCTGCTACCAAATAGTATCCAATTGCAGTATCTGCTGGCAGAAACACAAATTGTTCTCTTAGGTTGAGCAATGCTGGAATAAGATCACATTTGCTAACACCTTTTTTGTTGTTGTTTTTGTTTTTTTGGCACGATGAAATGTTTCTCTTTCTTTTGCAACACAAAAAGGAAGGAACAGGGAGTTGTTTGGGTTTGTGCCCTGTTAGGAGAATGATTTTGTTCTTCTTATGATATGGGGCTTAATTATACTTCCCTGCTTGATGCTTGTGTTAGAAATTCAGCTTCCCACAACTTTATTTCTCCATGGAAGGCATGCAGCATGCCTAGAGAAATCTGAACCTCTCTCACTACATGATGCCAAAACTTTGGACAAAACCACTTGCTCTTAAGCACTCTAAGGGGTTGCCTGTAAATCAGGATTAAGCTTGTTTTCTCCATAAGCCAAGCCAAATTCAAAGCAGCTACCATCCTGCTAAAGCTACGTGGTAGAATAACACTGATAAACCACTGTCCCAGGAGCAAACATACAGACTAGAAATGAACATTAGCTTTGACCTGCAGAATGCATTTTGCTGTGTAATCAGAAAGCTATGAAACTACAGCCAAACATTGAAAAACTGGAAAAATTTCCTTTGTCAGTTCTGAATAAAGATCATCTGCCTGGACTGTATAATGTCCTGCACACATTTGTTACTAGGCAGTACATCGTGGTCCCTCACTCATGGGGACTGATTTAATGACAAAAAGACAATCCCTTGCCAGTCTTGTCTGGGCCTTAGCATAAAGCTTTCAAAAATTTTCTGTCACTGACTTAGAACTTGTGCATATTTCTGACCTCACTCCCTCTTTCAAAAAAACCCCCACCATTTACTAGTTTGTCAAACTAGTTGCCAAACCCTGCAAGTAACCAGAGATGTCCCATTTGTCATACAGCATTGCAAGATGAACAGAGCTTTCCCTTTAGGATTGAGATTAAGGTTTACTGGGAAAAGATCTTAAATACCTTAAAAGGATGCATGTTTTTCTGAGGTTCACACACTGCTTACCATGGCCTGACTGGCCTCTGGCTGTAGTGTAGAATTTCAAATTTGTTTTTCCTCCAGGGAGCCAGAGTACTAATCTACAGTAACACACAGGCTGTAGGAATCTAATCATTGTACCATGACCCCAAATGATCTTGTTATGCATTCAGCTTCTGCCCAGTCTATCTCAGGGATTGACAAAAGTTTCTGCAGTCTGGAGATAAGGAATGTGGTCACATCCATTTATTCCTATGTTACTAGCCTGGAGACAGCAATATATTCCAGTCATTCAGATGAGAAACTTGCTGATGAGCCTGTGGCAATAAATGGGAACCAGGGAATTGTGTGCAAAACCACAATGTGGCTGTAGTGAATGGCAAAGCATGCCTCCACAGAGATGTGCTGCTGAGAGAATCAAAAAGGCAGAGAAGGTGGCAGTATCCTCCTTATTGTGACAGTTTGGACCTAAATAACAAAAGGCAGCAGCATCATTCTCAAGGATATTTCCAATCAGAACTAAAAAATGTCCTGAAAGTGGAGGGTGGTTTATCCACCATTTTCCTCCCTTTATCCCATGGTGCTTGCTTCCTGTAGACCTGGAGAAAACGTGTAAGTATGTGGAGAAAAGGGAAGCTGCCCACCCTGACATCAGAGCCTTCCCTGAAATAATGGATCTACAGTGAGTAATCAATTCACTTAGACACATACTTTTCACCTCACTGGCATCCCCCAGGCTAGGAGAGTCACTTCTAACATAGCTTTTACAGACACATCACTATGAGTCACCTGCAGGAGACAAAAATCATCCTCTATCTCCTTGCTTACTTAGGACTTCTCCACATGTTTTGTTCAAATAATGGTCCTGAACTTTCAGGATATAGTATGGACTCACTGCATAAAATTCAGTAAAGAGTGAGGGAATGGTCTAGAAATGAAACATGTTAAATGCCTGGGAAATCCATTTGCCTCCCTTGTTTTGAGAGGACTTGCCCTATTATTCTCTGTAGCTCCAAGGGGCTGGGCATGTGAGCCGTTCACCTATGCAAACAAACTACTCCATGCTCAGCTGATAAAACCGACAGCAAGTGATATCACTCGTCTAATACTATCTGGATATATGCCTCTCAAGTATCACAGCAAGTCTTTCCCTAACTGTATACAATGCTTTTCAGGGTAAGGTTCGGTCCATTTAAGTCATTTCCAAAGTCAGAGGAGCTGGCCACAGTTTTCCTTTGCATTTCCCAATAAATTTCTGTGTTGCTTTCCCAATGAGTCCTGACTGCATCATCTCCCTTTTCCCCTCAGCAAGTTTCTCAGGAAAGCAAATCATCTGCCTTGACCCATATATGCCCACATGCCTATCCTATCTGCCCTATCCTATCTGCTAGGATACAGCCCAAAAGAGTAGGTGAAGCAGCCCTCGTCTTCACTAAGTTACTCCAGGTAATCTAACGTATCTTCAGAAGACAAGTTTAATACAGTATGAACTGAGTTACTTTGATTCTAACTTGGTGGACTGCCAGTGAAATAATTATCATTTAAAGGTTAATTAAAGAATCTGCTTTTGCAGGTTGTGAGGAAGGCACTTAACAGCAGGAACTGAGCTCAGGAATTGTCGGATTGCGTGCATAATACATAATGTCACAGGCACTAAAATGCAGATATCTTCCAGCCTCACTCTGATCTCACCCACAGCAGAGTAAATGCCATCCGTCTCTGGATTTGGTGGATCTGTTGTGAATTTGCATGATATGCAGTACAGTAGGCCCAAGAAATAAAAATGCTTTAAGAAATCAATTCTATCATCTTTTCACCTGCAGCCCCACACACAGCTTACTCCTGACATGCAGTGTTGCACATTTAAGGCTTTCCAAACTTACTGATTGCTCAGCATTGACGAACAGATTTCTTAGTGATGTTAAGCTCCAAAGAACTGGTCAACAGCTAGAGGACTGAGACATTACATCTCAGAATAACAGGTTTTACCTAGTTGCTGCTGCAGAGAGTAAAGCTAATTCCCCAGCTAGCCATGGCTCTCTGAGCCTTCCCTGTCTCCCCAGGCCAGTAGTTATCCCTTCAGCGTGCAATGCCACGGCGAAGCTGCATGCCTGCCCACAGTGCATCATTTATTCCTCCACTGACACATGTCACTGTTAGTGCAGCTCTTCTGAGTCCATGTCTACACCACGCCAAGAAGGATAGCACTTCTTAAAGGATTTTTTTTATTTGGCTTCAATAGAGCATCTACATGACTTCAAGTCCCAAGATCTTGTGGGCCCCAGTGCTTTGCTCCATCCTCATTACTTAGATACACCTTGAGCATTTTGTTCCTCTTGTTTCAGCATGTTCTGTTGGAACAATAAAATATCCACTATGATTGTGGCTATTTTTGCTCACGTAGTTTATGCACTACCAAAAGTAATTTACTCTGCTGTCTCTGTATTAATATTTTTCTTTAAAGCTATTGGTTTCATGAAAGAAGATATAATGATGACAGTGGAATCCATCATTTCTTCCCTATTTCCATCAAGATTTAGGTAATATTATTTTAGGATGTGCATGTGTTTCACATTGAGAGCACAGAACAAGTTACAAAAAAAAAAAAAAATCAGAATATTATAAACCTGCCAAGGGTGGAGGAAGAGATTCAGCAGACAACCTGATAGTTAGATTAAGGGCTTGCCTAGTGGCCAGCACGTATTTCCCACCCTAACAATGCCAACCTCTAGTATGCTTTTCCACTAGCTGTTCTCAGTATATTTCTTATGCAGGCACACAAAAACACACAGTAGTTAGAATAAGGGCTTGCCTAGTAGCCAGCACATATTTCCCACCCTAACAATGCCAACCTCTAGTATGCTTTTCCACTAGCTGTTCTCAGTATATTTCTTGTGCAGGCACACAAAAACACACAGTGTCATTCAAGGCTCGTGGCAACCATGATTTGAACAGAAGATGGGAGCTGATGTGCAGGTGTCACCATCATTCAGGAATTTTGCAACAGATGCCAGTATCACCGCTCCCATTGATGCAGGTTTGCAAATAGGAAATAATTAGCCAAAAATGCTGTGAAAGAGAACAAGGCTGGTAATCTCAACATGCAGTATATGTGTGAAAAGGAGAGGTAGGAGCTTGTGAGAAAGCAGAGATGTTAAGGAATGAGAAAAGGAAAATAGTGGCAATTAAGAGAAGAATAAATTAGAAGAATGGAGTCCCAAGGGTCAATATGAAATAAGGGAAGAAGGGGGAAAAAGCAGCAAGCATGGAAGGGTTCCAAAACAAATTAAAAATGCAGAGGTAACGTTTATGAGACCCACATCTCTAGGGCAGCCACTCTTTTCCCTGAATTACGTCCACTCTGTGCCCTTCAGTTGGGTTTTCTTTGTGCAGACTTCATTTGATCTCCAGCAGGCTGAAGGTGAGAACTTTAAATAAATGCTGTTGCCAATTTAGAAACAAAGCAGCGATTCTAATGAGCTACCTGAGATATATTTTTACAAAGTCAAACCTCAAAAGGTTTTATTTACATGATGAAGAGCAGAGAGAACAGCTGTGAAACAGAAGCAATGATAAACAACAACAAAACCAAAACCATTTAGATGGAACCACATATTGAAAGAGTAAGTGGTATAATTAAATATATATATATTTTTTTTTAAATAGGCCAACTTGTGTCTTTCTGATAAATAGCTACTGTCTATTGGGAAAGACTTTCCTGTAACAGTTACTTTCTATTTTCTTATTCTTATTTTCCTACTGGGAACCAGCATCAAGGATGTGATGTCCCTACATTTAGCAAACATTTAAGTAACAAATGTTTAACCATTTAAAAAAAGCATCATAAATAAAACTCTTTGTGAATGAGAATTGTTGGGGAGTAATTAGAACTCTTAATGCCCACAGAATAAATATGACATCCTTCTTTTTCAGAATCACACTCTAGCTCTCCCACAGAGCAGAAAGACACAGGAAGCAATTAAGCAAGTGATTAAAATAAATAAATAAATACATAAATAAATGAATACTATGCATTCAGAGGAAACACTTCTGAAGTTCAGCCAACAAATTTCATTGTACCTTGGGACTCTGAGACCCCCTAGTGAGCAACAGACCTTTTAATATATCTTATTTCAGGTAAAGTATTCTACTGGGGCATCTTCTGGCAATAAACACATTCAGCATTGGATTTTCAAAGTTATCTAAGCTACTGTAAAAAATGAAGGAAAAAAAAATATAGGAGGAAAATTAAAAGGAAAAACAATGTGTCACCGAAGGGAAAATGCTTCCAGCATGTCCATAAGGATTTGCTTATTGCCATGAGAGCCTCAGTGTGCAATCAACTGAGTGCACACCAGAAACCATTGGAGAAAACACCAAGCTAGAAAGCAGGGACAAGGTGTGCCTAGGACGTGAACACTGAAAAAATTGAGCCACTCCAGTGTCATTCTCCATGACCAATAATGTCATTTGTTGTCTTGCTGATTTTTAAAGAGAAATTTGACAAGATCTTATGGGAATTTCAATAAAAACAAAACCACTCACATTTTGTCTGGAAAGAGGCACCAAAGTGTCTGGGTAATTTTCCCAAATTGTTCTCTTTTATTTCATAAAATGTAACTAGAAAGCAAAGCTCCATAGATAGTATCATTTTTAAAAGTTGTCAACATTTCCCCAGGATTTTCTAAAATCTTTTTGGACAAAGCTAAAGAGACTATTTTTGCACAGGCCACAGAATGGAATGCCATTCTCAGACAGATACAGTCCATTTCAGATCTCCTTGCTAATGTGATAAAGCAATAATCCACACACAACACATCCTGTGCAGCACTACCACAGACCATGAGGGAGTTATGCAAAGAGATTACAGGCTGTTACCATACATTTCTTTCTTCACAAATAATTCAACAAGTGAATGCTTTGATGCTGCAGACAGAACACCAAAGTATATCATAGAAAAAATATAATATTTGTTGGTCTGCACAATATATTTTGGTAATACTTACATTAAAATACAAATGTAAGAGGTTTCCCAAGTGCAAATATGTTCTCTATATAGATGAAAGTAAATGGAAAACCTAAGTTTTTTCTTTAAAAACAGAAAATACCAGATGCTTCCAAAGAAATCAACAATATAACCCAGAGTCTTTTTTCAAGGCCTAAGTATGAAAGCTTGGAAAAATACTTCCTGTTAGCTCTAGCTAGGAGAAAGTTGTCACAACTCCATAAACAAAGCCACCTAGTTCATAAAAATCTCAGTGTATTTCCTTTTCTATGAAGAAAATGGGATATATTTGGCCCCCACAACCTCAAATGGGATTAGCTCATGAAAGAAAGGGATGTAGAGAACCAGTGGTGAGGAGTCTTCTACCTGTAATAACCACAACCAAATCACTGCATTTCTTTGTGCTGCATCTTCTGACTGGCACAAGTCTGCTGTGAGGCTAAAACTCTTACGAACCCGAACTCCTACTTGTTTGCTAGAGCAGACCTCCACATTCTCCCAGTGACTTTAACAAACCCTTTACCATTGTTTTGGGGAAGAACAGGAGCAAAGATGACATGAACATCTTGACTTTTCAAATATTTTTGCTTTTGTCCTGCAGCCTGATAATATTTGTTTGATCCTCCCAATTCAAACCTTTGATTTTATGTTGCTGCCTGTTCTTTATATTGGTGAAATCAAAAGGTATTTCAAAAAAAAAGGAGAAAACAAATAGAATAAAGCCTTGCCAATCACCCTCCCTGCTTTGTAGGAGTCTAATTTGTAACTAAACCTGGTAAAATCCCTACTAAAGAAAATACAAAGTGATGCTTTCTTCTTTTATCTGTGCTGAGATAGAGTGTGGTCTCCAGCTGTATATGACAAGCTATTTTCTTCAAGTAATCCAGGCTGAGTTCTCCTTTGCACAGATTCAGGAGCCTCCAGTGAATCAGTCAGTGCATTTTACCCTCTCTAACCAAACAGAGGCTGAGCCAAGCTCTGTGCTGATGCTGATTTTCAGATCTGGTCTAAGAATTAAAAAATTAGAGGGTTCATTAACTAATTACCACTGTGCTTTAATATAATGCAATGCAGAAAATGGAAAGGGTCTATCTGGATTGTTTAATATAATAATTAACATTTCAGAAGAAGAAACAAACTTCATGTTATTTAAATTCACAGATGATTTAAATTTAGGAGAAGCTGCAAACACCACTCAAGACTGAAATAACAAAGGACTCTAAAAAGATTGTAAAGAAAAACAAAAGAAAATACAAAGAGATACAGCTCAAGAAATAACATCACAGGCTGATAATACACAGAGGAGAGTTATCCACCAAGGTTAACAGACAGAAGGAAGGAACTGGAAGATTTTTCAGTGTTACAGGTGGATGACAAAAAAAAAATGCCCGTTGTACCTTTGGCACAGAAGTAAAGGATAAAAAAAATCTAATTGATTTCATTAGCAGTGCCATCCAGCTGAACCTGTAGCCCTACATTGGTACCTTGTTGTGATCACAGAGACCTCACTGTGCAGGGCATTGTGCAAATCCCCTCCATGAAGACCAGCTTCCTCTTCCATTTAACCACCTGCCCCATTCCCCTATGCTTTCTCCCTTTCTTTACTCCTCTGCTATTTATTTCTTTTCTCTATTTCATCCTGATAACCTCACACCTGATAGTGCTACGTCTATTGAGAACAATAGATGGCAAAAAGACAGCTGCAGACCCAGCCAGTGACCCAGTAAAACATTTGGTGCCTAGGAATCTGTATAAACTTTAAGTCAAAAAAGTGCAATCACAAGAGAACGCAGGTTAAAAACCACACACATACACAGAATGAACAGTGTACAGATTTTCTTTCTCTTCTTTTTAAGGGAAAGAAAAGTGATATGGAAGGATTGGAAGAAGATACTGGAACGTTTTCAATATCTTTTTCATCATATTTTCCCCATTTTGAACTCCAAAGCTACTATTGTGAACAGTTTTGAACATCCCCATCCCATACTCTAACCTCTCTATTTTCTTTTTTTTGAAAGAAAAAAAAGAGAAAATTAATTTCACAGGCAGGTGATTTGACCTGAGCCCCATCCCTCAGTCTCTGTTCTGACATGCTGCTCTAACAGCTAAACCAGTCTCAGGCACCTGGTGGTCAAGGGATCCAGGAACCAGAACCAATTATTCAGCCCTGTTTCTTCAGGAGATGTTGCCAATGCTGTCTGTGCATGTTACTGTGGTTATCTAATAGTTGCCAAAGAGCTAAAAAAATTATCAATCAGATTTGACAGCGGGAGATTATGTTGAATGATATTAAGTTCTCACATGAAAATAAACAGTAACCAGAGCAAAAAGAACTCTAATTATCTCACAAAACAAACAAATGAACAAAACCCAAACACAAGAAAAAACTAAAAATAAACAAACAAAACAAAACAAAACATACACACACAAAAAACACCAAGCCCAAAACCTGGAAAACTTCACTATGAATTCAAATATTATCAGATGGCAACAATTCCACAGAAGAGATTAAAAGGAATGTTGCAAATAGTCCATGTGCTGAAAAATGTTTCATTAGAGCTCAACGCTTATTAGGGATTGGAGAAATTGGACACCATAACCAAACCCATGGAAAGCTGCCTTTATTAGTGCTGCCCCTTGCTTAGCATACTTTGCAGTTTAAAGATCTGCATTCAGACGGAGCTTATTTATGGTCATCGGCTCTACTGGCGAAGCACAAAAGCCACTGTTCAAGTTTCATCATTTGAAAAGCTCATTAATTCCTATCACAAATAGATACACAGCATTTTGTCACACACATTCTCAAGCAAAAAACACAAGCAAACAAACTAACATCACATTAAGTAGTTGTTTATAAGAATATTTCTTCTGTGCTCTAAAATGCAGAAAAGTATATAGCTCAGGTCCTAATAAATTTTGCTTGCAACAGTAGGAGGCTTAGCACTTAACTAACTTAGAAAAGGTCTTTACATATTACTGCTACAGCTGTTTATTACACTGAAGCCCTCAGATCTTGTGTAGGCATTAATTTTTCAATAAACCCTTACTGATCAAGCAGAATATTTTCCTAATCAACACGTGGACATCTCTGAGCTATACCTTTCTTTCTTGGATTCATGATGCAAGATGCACTCTACTGAGAAAATTTCTCTCATCTTCCCTGATGACATGTCCAATACTGAAGGAAAGAAGTTGACATGGGAGAGTCTGCATCACAGCTCCAGCTTCAGGGACTGCTGATTAGAATACTTAAAATTTCAGCAGCTGAGCTGATAATTCCTCCCCCGCTCCAACCACAGGGCTTTTCACAGAGCTAACTCAATGCATAAATATTTTATAGTGATATATTTCTTAGTCCAAAAACAACACAGAAAAGGTAATAATATTCCACTGTTAAAAAAATAGACAATAAGCTACATTATTTTTCATATATGAGCTGTGATTTTCTTAGCCCTTTACACCTCAAATTTTCAGTATCCTTTCAAAAAAATTATTTCCCAAATGTGGCTTTTACAAATGGTGTAATTCTGGAAACAGAGCCCTCAGAATTTTTTTCGTTAGACTGATATCAGAGTGCATGCACAATGTCACTTCTATTTATTCAATTTTGAGAGGTCACTGATTACAGTAGCATCCTTCCAAATTAAATATCTCAATATACTTCCAGAGGATGGGCCCTTTCCAAACAGAAGAAGATTGGCAGGCAATCATTGACACCTGTAGGTGGAAAATATGAAAGATAATCACATCCTTATAAATAAACTGTACTTTGTCAGTATAAATAGGCGAGCTTTCAGCACAAGGTTACTTTGGCTTTCTGTGTGTGTGTGTGTGTTGGGGGGGGGCTATTGTTGTTTTTCTCTTTTTTTTTTTTTTTTTCTTGTTTAGGATAATGAGCAAGAAAATACAAAACCTTATTACATTTTGAGAAGTACTTAGTGAGAGACATAAAAACAGAAAACATCTCTTAGCAAGAAGATTACACTGTAGCAAATCCCACAGAGTATAATCATTCTTGAGATCCTTGGTTACCCAGCACAACAAATTAGAGTTCAGTACCTCTATAAGCTCTTTAACCTCAGTTAGGTTTGGGGAGGGGAGCTGCTATGTAATTTCGAAACGGAAGCATTTCAGACCTAGCCAACTACACTGCAACATTGACTGAATGATTCCTATACTTGTTTAGCTTGGTACACCAGCATGTAATTTGGGTAAAATAGCTTTCATTTGATTTACCCCCCAAAAGTTCCACAAAGGTTAGGAATAGCAAACAGTCATCTCTTGATTTAAAAACATAAAGCATTGTATAATTGCTACATGACATATCCAGCACAATATTGATTTTCAGAGAAATCATTTCCTGAGAAAAAGAAATAAATCTGAATTGTATGTTCTACTGGGCACAAGTTATCCAAGCACTCATCTGAAGTCATGCCTTCAAGTACAGTGCTTTCCTCAACTCCATTTAATGTTACTTTTGCAACTCAGAGTAAGAGACAAAGAGATATAAGAGAGATCAGTTAATTCTGGTCTTCTGAACCCGTAATATATTGCTTCTTTATGTCATTTGAACCAATACCTTCTGCTCCAAAATGCTGAAGTTACCACCACCCCCTCTCAGAAGGTCCATTGAATAGTAAATCTGATAGGCTTCAATGTAATAAAGAGTAATTAGAGGTACCAAGACAAGGCATGTCTTCCATTACCTGGAATCTGATCCTCCCACAGCCCATTACATGTGTTGGGGTTTTTTTGTTGTTTGTTTTTGGTTTTGTTTTTCTAGTTATGCATACAAAATCAAGACAATATCATTTGCTCCTAAGCTTTTCAGAGGTCTGATCTATATCAACAGGTTTAGCACAGTCCTTGAACAGTTTGCCTCCAAATTTCATGGTACAATGGGGAAATCTGGATACAGAACTGATTCTGGACACAAACTGCACATTTATCTGTAAGACTTTATCAAAAGATTTGGCAATGCTCCCAAAAATATACAAGTCATGTGAGCTTTCAACCTCTTAATCTTTCTTTTACATGTCTCAAAGGACTGGAAAACAAAGTTGAATAAATAACAGCCCAAGGTTATCAAAGGAAGCAAATGTCTCAAGTACAAAATACAAGCCCAGGATATGATTCCTAGAAGCGATGAACTTTTCTTCACCTGCCCTATCACTAGCAAACTCTGAAATGGAGTAATTTGTATACCATAGGAAATGGTGGCCTTTCTGAGGCAAAAATGCCTGTGGAAGGTATTTATCCCACTCCAGGTACATCTTGAATTTTACCTCCTTTTTTTGTGAACCCACAGTAAAACAATATCAAGAAAACAAAACAGAGAACATCAAACTCTGCAAAATGAAACTAACATCCTGGAACTTCAGGTCAAATAAAATCTCTGGCTCCGCTCTTCCATCCTACAAAAGATTAAATTCTTACATTTGAATATGTCTGATTGACAAAAGGTTTAAAAACTCTGAAGGTAGTACATAGAGAGGGAATTCACTGCTCAATAAAAGCTTCAGCATTGCTTCCTTCATCTCTTGAACAAACATCCTATTTCCATACATTATTTATCACACTGCTATTTTCTTGAGCAGCTAAATTTGCTATCGTTTCCTTCTTTATTCAAAGCAATTTTTAGTGCTAGTAAGCCACCAAGCTTGGCAGCATTGCCACGCCTGTTTGTAGTGCCCAGTGATCTCTGGATTCCGAGTACTGCACTAGAAGATGCAGAAAAGAGCTAGAGGCAGCATCACACCACATATCCCTTCAGGCCCACACAGGGTACATCCTTGCCTGGTGTCCTGCGGTAATGGACAGGACAACCCAGGGGATCTTTCAGGTCTTCCATTTCCTAGAACATTATCCTGGTGGCAGTAAATTGTAGGAGTTCTCAGTCCAACTCCCTCCAACAGAGGTCGAACACAGTGCAGGGAGGTTGTCCCCATGATGCAACCCTTACATAAATTTTGATACATGATTTCTTTCCAGTCCCTTTGGAGGCCACTGCAGTAGTAACAAGATCTCCCAACATGTTTTCTTTGTTAGGTAAGCTGACAATAACGGCACACATCAGGGACACAATCTCTCCCAAGAGAGCAGCCAACCATACCACCCTCATCTGCAGAATAATGGGACAGGATATAGCTGCGTGGAGCAGATGGCATTTCAAACATCTTCCCAGATTGTAACCTCACATCCAAGACTGAATACACTTAGTGTAAAACAGCCATACTGGGGACTGCCCTCTCCTCATTTTGAGGCATGTAAGTATGAGCTGATCACTACAGTCTGGAATACAGTGAGGCTGCTCAGCTAGTAATGAGAGAAATGCTTTTCCTGAACTGGGTCATGTTTTGTGCTGTTGTTACTCTAGTCAGAGTTAAAAGCGTAACTGCCTTTTGGGAAGCAGAGCCAAAAAAATGCTGGAGATAAACATACCATGACCAAAATAAGAAACAGAACATGGATTGCCTTCAGTATTAAATTGTGATAATTGATCTTAAACTCCAAGATACACTATTTTTTGCCATGGCAGCTCACAAGCCTTTCAGTTCCCCAGCAGTGAAGAAACAGAGCATTTTTTCCTTTCGTGTCATAATCTTGCTGTAAAATGCATTTTTTTACCTTACAATTAACTTCCTCTCATTTGCTTCAAAATTACCAAACCATGTTTCCAAAATGCACATTATCTTACTCCTGCTCCCTAGACTTGCCATGAGACATTGCGTTCACAAATAATCAACATAGCTGCAGATCTTTTTTATATTCAGTTGCTGCAGTTCTGCTTTTTCCCGATACAGCAGGGCTAGATGGTCCTGAAAACTTCAGCTGATTATACGACACTATTTATATAGTTCACAGAGGCAGTCTGTGGCTGGCAAGCGTTTTCTTGTGAAATTGAGTGGTCTCTCTTCTGCACTCTGATTCTCTGAAGTCAGAGAAGACAGCTGAGGAGTTGTAGAACAGTTATTGCACCCAAGTCTAGATTCAACAAGATGATTTGGGAATCCTCCCCTTGCCCCACTTATTTCACTGGCAGAGCTGATGACTGGATTTGAAAGCAGTCTGCAGCAGGCAGCTGTACTTATCCCTTAGCTTTAAGATTTGATGGTCATGGATGAAAAAATGTGAAAGAAAAAAAATGAAAGCATTTTAGCCTAACCCACAAAGAAAAAGTAAATAAGGACACTAAGTTTTTACAGAATCAAATGCACACAATTATCTTGCTTTTGTACAGGAAGGAAGAATTTCAGTATGAATTGATCTGAGGTGACTGCTAGGAGAGGAAAAGGGAAGGATCTCAAACTTAGTTGTTTCCCACCATTTTCCCCCCTCTGTATGCACTTTAATCCCTCGCTGCAAAGAGTTTTAATAGTGATGCGGCTGCGGTGCTAATATTGATAACTGTATAGTGCTGTGCCTATTTGTCAGTTTAATGATTATGTACATGAGAAAAATTGTTGCCTTCCTTCAGAGGCTGATGAGCTCTTCAACACATTATTACCAGAATAAATGTGAAAAGTAAAGTAAGAATTTTCAGTGGAGGGAGTAATTAAACAACCTCACCACTGAATTTTAATTAGTGATACGAGGACTATTTCATTGCTTAGCTCTAAATGTGCTTTCTGATGAGGGCATAGTATTTAAATAGATCTTGTGTAATGTTCCTTTTGGAAGACAGGGGAAGGGCTCAGGTTTGAAGTGAGAGGGCCATTCCCTCCAAGTCCAAGGACTGCCCATTACTAGGTGACTTCTTTTTTTTAGAAAACCACAAAAAAGGGAGTGATATGGCTGGATCTACCTCTGTGAAAGCTTCAGTGTCACACAAGCTGAATATCCTGAAAAATTTCAAAGAAATGTGAGGTCAAGTTTTTGATATGCACTACTGGATCCTTAACAAGATCTGCAACAATGATTGCTCCTGAGGAATGCCAAAGTGCCAGAATCACTCAAGAACTTTGGTGAAACAGCAATTTGCAGGAGATGTTTCAGGTATTTAAAATCTGATGACAGAAGAAAGCTTGATTGAATTAAAAAAAAAGTGCAGTACAGTAGGGAGAAAAAAAATGGAGAAAATTGTAAGATACAGACTTTTAAATACTGCTGGTTATTAATAGAACAACTTAAATTGTGAACGACTGACCACCATTTAAATTTTCAAAAATATGTCTAGATTGTCTTCCAAATGAGAAGCTACAGGTTCACTGGAGGAAAGTGAAATAAGTACTACTGTTGGTATTATACAGAGGTGAGGGTGAGACCGAATGATAAAAAAGGTCCTATCCTTACCCTTGCACCCTTGGAAATTCAGAGCACAGAAACTGATCTTAGATTAAGTCTTCTTATATAAGAAGGAAAAGAAATACAGCTTATGTCAAAATTCAAACTTCTCTGAAGGCTGGATAGCTCAAACATTTTCTTAACTATTTTGCTGTCAGCAGAAAGCAAGGTAGACTGCCAGCCTGGTTGTTATAAGCCAGTAGGTGCCAAATTTTTTGCCCCACAAATACTTGTCAGCCTTTAAAATTTCTCACAAAGCACCTTGTCCATGTTTTTAAATCACTCCTCCATTTAAAATACTGTCGTAGTAATATTGTGTATGCAAAGTGTACTTTTACAATGACCTCAAAGAACACCAATGCCTGTGCAACCTGCCTAGCAACCACCACTACTGGTGTCTTCTCCTGTATGTTGTTGTACTGGTATCCTACTGATTTATAACGGCATTACATTTTTTCTTATGTGGAGAAGATTTTGAACGTACAATAATGTCACTTAAAATTATTGCCTAAGTAAACTCAAAATACTGTTTCATAGCCTTGCATTCATCTGATCAAGACTTGTATGTAATCATATGCTCATATGTTTGTATGTACATGTCTGAGTGAAAACCCATCCTAATGGACAAAAGACCACAGGCTGCAGCATTAACATGCAAAAGCCATTAAGCTCCTGAATACAGTGCTATGATGAAAACCTTAATAGGATGTAGACTGCTGAATTAATAACATTCACCGTGATTATAGTGAGGTGCCAAGACTAATTGGAAAAGGTGTTTGATTATAAAAATAACTATCAAGATTTTTTTTTTCCTAATTTTTTTTTTCCATAATGAATTTAAATGTGCAATGAATAGAAAGGGAAAGCAAGGGGAGGTTAAAAAAATTATGCTGGTATTGTGTATGTTAGAAATACAAATTAAATTAATTGTACATTTATTTCAACAGTCTTTCATGTTTTGTCAAATTTGTGTTTCTAAAGCCCTGGTTTAGATCAATCTTTGTGTCAGAACAATGCTCGTAATAGAGTTACATACCTGAACAAGCCTATTCAGAGATGTTTCACCTCTATGCATGTCAGGAAAAAACAGGAAATTAAACTTTACTTCAGAGTAAATTCTGTGTTGTCCCAACTTTTTACTAGCTTGCAGCTTACCTGCCTCTTAAATGTATGTCTTCGGAAGCAACACCAGTAGATTTCCTTGTGTAAAGGCCTGGCAATATCTAACATGCTCATGATTTCATACATATGATGACTGATAGTGTCAAAATACTCATGAACAAAAAAGATCAGAGTAAGAACAGCAATGCTGTGCTGTTTTTGGTGTAACTTTAATATTTTAAATCACAGTCAATTTGTGCTAAATATGAGAAATCAAATTAATTTCTAGTTTTCCCCTTTTTTGTTTTTGGTAGAGGAAATTCTTTTAAATTGTCCTTTCCTAAAGAACACTTTAAGGAAGACGTCCTGAAACCAAGATGTCCTGTCCACCAAAGGTGGTGGAGAAATCCTTGTGGACATTATTCCTTGTGATATATGAACAGCAGCTGCAGGTGGGATCAGTAGCCTTCCTCATCTGGTAGCCAGACTTGACTACTTCATAGATACTTCTGTAAAAGGTACCCTTATGGAGCAAACAAAACAATCTTCCTAACACTGGCTGATTGAAAGATTAGTCCTGAAAACTAAAAAATTGATCATTTTAAAAGAGATTTGTATACAATGAAACTGGTTCAAATGATTCAGAAAAAAGCTTCCTTCTCTCCTTCCAGGACACCATTCCATAAGTTTGTTATACAATGCTTAATATAATAAAATAAAACAGAAGACACACACTTCCTTTTGTTTGTTTTAATATGCTTCTGGAGCGCTTAATTATTCCTTGATCATGCAATACAAGAAACTAGAAACATGAGAAATGGGGTAACCTTCCTTCAGAAATCTGTCATTCTCCCTCCTTTTTTCTTTTTATCTTCACTTCTCCAACTCTTTCAGTCTCCTTTTCTGTTGGATCTTTCTCAGGCTTCCTATCCTTTTTATTTCCCTATTCTTACTCCCTACCTCTGCAACAGCCTTAGAAGAGCAACTGGAAATGCATAGGCAATGCACCAAGCAGAGGTCTTTTCCAGTCCATTTTATCTTGCTGACCTGTCAGCTGATGCTGGATGGGCTGCTGCTACTCCAGAGATACAACCTCACACCAAGGAAGAGACAAATCAAAGACTCAAGTCCCTTTGAACTGCACTGCAGATGTTAACCTATTTCCTACAGTGTCTCGAGCAGTTCAACTGCAATTGGGCAAGAGCATTTGTTCAGTAATATAGGTCAGTATCAGAATATCAAAAATTTGTGTCATCAACGTGTCTTTATTTTCCTGTTTTTATATATATATATATATATATGTATATATATATATATATATTTTTTTTTTTCAGCTGACTCAGAGTCCTTTAAATACATAGATATTTACAAATAAGTCACAGAGACCCTACAACTCGTGAAATTAGAGACAGACAGCTGCAGTAGGAAAGACAGAAGTTCTTGAAGAAACCACAGAGGTAAGATCCGAGAGGGAAGGAAACTGGGTTAAACTTCCTATGGCATAATAAACACCATCATTCTTTGCTGTTGAAACACAGCAGAGTTTTTTGGTCAGAGGATTGTTTTAAAGTACTAGTTACCTGAGTTATATTAATATGTATTAAAACATATATACAAGTACATACACACATGCTTTTGAGGTCTCCCGAGAGTAACTTGTGTCTTCAGACTAGATCACATAAGGTCTTGTAAGATTCTTATTAGATGTGTGAAGATTACAATTTGAGGTTGGATAGTTCCAGGAAACATCTTCAAATTAGTTGTCTTTACTTGAAGCTTAACAGTATCAGAAGTAATTTGAAAATGATAATAAATATACGTGTATTTTTTTTAAGTGTCTAAGAACTGCATTGTGTGAAATTCAAGAGATTCAGACAGTTCTTGCTATGGTTTTTGGTACACAGATCCTAAGTAGAAAATGCAAGTCCTATGGATTTGGGATGCTAAATGAAAACCACCACTTAAGAACTTGCAAATCCTTCTTAGAAATGAATGAAAAAAAAAAAAAAGTGATTTTCATCACTAAATACATCCAAAGAAGTGTAAAATTGCAACTGAAATTAAAATAATCTTTTTCTACATTTATACCAGAACTACTGGAATTTTCTTAGTGACTGAAATTATTAATTTCATCTTTAAATTGACTGCTTATTACATTAAAACCATATCATAATATAAAAGTCAAAACAAAACACTCAAATAGCAAGTCTTAACCTTATCAAGAAGAGACAGCTTACTAAGGTAGTTTCTAAATAAAACAAAACAAAATAAGATAAAATGTCCTCTCTTCATAAATTCTATAATACAATTTTTTGTTTTATTGAGTACCAAAATAAGTTTGGAAACACTGTAATCACCTACAGATGATATTCCAAGTTAAAGACAAAAAGTCCAGGCTCAGCACTTTTTACATCATTTTACACTGAAGACCAGTGCACTTTAAATAGAGAATTTCAGAGATAAAATTGGTTCAACTTCATTACATTATCTTCTTATGCAAGTACGTGTAATTTTGCTTTTCTGATTCATTTATAAACATTGCATATTAAGGAGAGCCTGAAATCATCAGTCAATGTTCAACAGAAAGATGATATATCAAAACCAGAACATCAAGGGTACAAGAAAAAAAATGGTTCTCTTGAATCAGACACTTCAAAATCAAATGCATGAGGTTGAGTCCAAGAAAGATAGCCATACTATTTCACTGTTCTCGTCACAATGGAAAGAATCACAGCTCCCACAGGAAAGAGGCACTTCTAAACATAAAGACTTTGTCATGCTCCTCAGCTGCTTATTGCAGATCATAACAAGAATAATTCTACAGAATTTTCAATCTGTTATATACCCTCCCTGCATTCCTGGTACAGAAGAACCCATGTACAGCAAGGTGGAAAAGGAAAGTCTTTGTAGATGTTCAACAAATGTCATCAAATAAGACACCAAACTTAAAACCAGAAGTGTACGTGAATATACTTGGTGGGGCAGCTGCAAATAGGATGCTCTGGAGAATATTACTGCTCACAAAATGGCAATAGATCATTGGACAAAGAACAAGCAACCTCTTAACAAAAACCACTCAAGATAAAGCTTGCCATTATAACATGCATATTTTAGTTGACTCCAGAACATCCCTTTAAGATGCAAGACATGGTAGAAATAACTATGGCAAAGAAAAACATAGACAGTGGTGGATATTTAAATACACTGTAGTCAGAACTGAGTGCCAGGAAAAGAGAGAGAATCCCCTTCCTCACATGAGTTTAACACAGGCAACCTCTACTGAAAAAAATCAACATTGAAAACTATTTTTAAAACCCCTACAATTTAGTGCTAACAATGCCTATGTAATTGGAATTTTAATCTATGTATCGCATACTCTATTATTTTTCGCCCTCACACCCTTGGAAAAGAAAGTTGTTTCATTCACTTCAGTAGTTCTTGGACCATTCTGTGTATAAGCATATGTTTTGGTCCTTGTAACTCATATTTATAACTAAAACCAGTGTAGTGCCTTGTTCATTTAATTCTGCATAGGAAAAGAAACTGCACTTCAGGGCAATGAGGTACTTCAGCCGTTAGTGCTAAGGTGGGAAAAGGATCTGTCTTACATAGGAGCAGTACAAATAACAAACCTGGCTGCTCAAAAATCCAGAAACACTTTTCAAATGGTAATACATAACAGTAGATTTTTTACTAACCAATGTAAACATATAGAAGGTAGAATGAAGTTACCGAAAATTTAATCCATGCCTTTGGAGTCCTGCTGTAATCATAAATGATGAAAATATAACAAAACTAAGTAGGTTCTAGGGTATATTTTAATGTTTAACTTTTTATAAAAGGAAGTGAGAGAGAGAGAGAAATGCTTTGGGAACTATTTTCATTTTGGCAGAGTTTTCACTGCTTGTTTAATTTGGTTCCTGGACTCTGTCCCCTTTTAATTCCCTTGTCATCCAGAATCTATTATGTGGAGCTAATGCCCTCATGGCACCATCTGGCATTATTTAATATGTAACATCATCTTATAAATGAAATTATAATTTATAATTAATCAGACAATTTGTATTTTTAATAATCAAAATCTCTATCAGAAAATATGTGAATATATGAATACACCATAGCATTGTAAAAATATTTACAATCTATGGTTATTCTTTTTCTCTCTTTTGCTGCCTGAAGACAAAAGGTTTCACTTCAAAAGCAGATATTAAAGTGTATCTGAAAATTGAGTACAGGAATTTTTACAAAGTTTTATAGAAATATATAATCCCAAATAATGGATGTTTTAGAAAATTTAAGAAAGCAATACAGAGAGTTGAACTGGAAATGGTTTTCCACTATATTTGCTGCCTATATCCATCATTACAGACACTGCACTGTGTTCTGCATTATTGGGATCAACAGCAGAAATTCTCTCCCTCAATTTAAGTATCCCAACCTTACCCTCCAGTGTGTCCAACTGTATCCAAGGACGAATATTTTTACCAATTAGATGCTGCCTATGCATATTCAATAATTAGTCTTTCTTCCATTCTACCTTAAAAAAAAATACAAATACTGATTGGCACGGCAATATGGGAAAAAATAGGATATGAGTATTTTTCTACAAAATGGAGTAAAATATCCTTTTTCTTTCAATATAAATCACTGCATAAGTACTAAAGCAATTATTTTTTTCAGCCTGAGATAATTCAGTTGGGTTTTAAGGAGAGAGATAGAAAGAAGAGGCCAAAGATTAAAAAATACTAATATCTGCACCATGCTGCTCCACATTACAGTATGAACCCTGGATATCACAGTATCAAGTACACAAGTAGGGCACCAACATATAAAAATTAAATAGCTAAAGATATTTGTGGCCTGAACACTCCACTGCTATAAAACTCCTTTCTAAGACAGTAAGTCTCACTTCAGAGGACTGCTGTTCCCACCCTCCAGGAACTTCTGACAGTGGCTGAAAGACAAAACGGCTTTTGTGAAATTAATGAGAACTACAGAAATGGTAATAGGAGCAGCAAACATCTTGCAGCAAATCCTGCTGATCTTCTTGTGTTCAAAAAGCCAAGGAGAGAGAAGAAGAAAGACTCGCTGGAGATGTGCTGTGTCTCCCTTCAACGGAGCAAACTAGAGTGGACATCTGAGGCTTCTCACCTGTCCCTGTGTCACAAACCATGACCTTAACACCACAGAGAGCCACGCTTGAGCTGAGTTTAATGCTAGATGCATGTTGACAGGTACAACTGAGAGGCAAAGTGGTGAAAATAAATTAAAATATCAGGAAGCATGCTGAATCTGGCCAATGTCTCCAGCCACACCAGGTCATACACCACCTGAGCCCAGCAACAGGGAAGCAGATAGTCCGCCAGCAGACAAGGTGTCCGGGTCAGTCTGGCCAGCCACCAGAAAAGAAGCACCAAAAAAAACCCAAGAAATTTTACCTCCACTTTCTCGTTTTAGCCTCAAACCTGTTCTTTTTACCTAAAACTTCCTTTGAAGTTCAAAATCTGTTTCATTGAGACATTCCTAACCAAATTTTCAAAGAGGCGATATTCATTTACTTGATGGCTTCACATGGCAACAAGAAGAGTATACGGGATCTTCAAAAAACACCTTGTAAGTACTAATGTGTTAATCTTAGAAATTCTTGTTGTTCACCCTTCTGTAGATCTTTTTTACTAAGATACACAAGATGTTTATTACTAAGTTACACAAGAAATGAGAACTTCAAGGAGCGTTTAAAGTGCACGTTCCTCTTCTACCTCTTCGCTGCATACAAGCATAATCCTCTGCTTGTAATGTCACAGTTAGTGCTTGCACACAGAAAAGATTAATTTGTTGGAAACAGAGGATTACCCATTAAACAGGGCACAGAGAGATGAACAGGGCATACCCCTGGGAAGGGAGCTCCACTGACATAAAGATCTAACCTACCAGCTCCTCGTTTGCTGAGATTAGACACGATAAGACAAGGATAACCATTGTTTAAAATTAAATAAAACAAAATAAAATAAAAAGAAAGAAAAAGAAAGGAGGAAAGAAAAATGTAATGTTAAGCATTCCAGTATCATTTAGCTTTAAAATCATACGCTGATGTTACTATGGAGAAAAAAGAAAGCAGGTTCTCTGAACTAATGCAGACCAGAGCTACCACATCCACAATGAGTGGTACCACACAAATTTGATATTTGAATTCCCTGTTCTTCAGCCCCATTACCCCCCACTAAGGAGCAACAACACATCATCCTTTAATTGTATGGAAAGAGAGAAATTCCACTAGTCAGCCACAGCAATGAACAAAGAAGTTGAGATCCTTGGGACCTCAAGTGAAATGCCCATGAAGGGCAGCAGTTCTCAACCGTAAAGGGATGGGCAGCTGCTGATTCTGGTAAGAACAACAGAGCTTTAGTGAGATAACAGGTGACACATGGCTCCTTTGAGTGGTAAAAGCTCTCTGTTCCTCTTTAGCACACTCTGAGAAAGCCTAATAAAGAGAAAAGCCTCCTTCCATGCTCTTCCACCGTAACAAGGGTTTTAGAAAAGGGCAATGCATGTGAGTTACTTACCTTCAAATCCATCCGTATTTTCCTCCCCAACTTTTAAAGCTTTTATTTGCCGTGTAACAAGTCAACTAAGGGTCTAAAATAATGCACACAGCTTACCTTTTGCAAAGCCTTTTACAAGCACTCGTCAAACACAGAATCATCCCTCATCTGTTGTAATATATAATACATATAGTCCCCAGTTGCCAGCATAGCCACAACAGCAACCCTAGGAGCAAGCAGCATGGCGATCAAGGCTCTTCTGTGCACTCAATCCCCTTGCGTTTTCAGGTTTCCCCGGTCAGCAAATGTAATGCATTAAGCAGGAGATTGTGGAAATGGGCTAAAGTACAATGAGATAAATCCTTGCATTATATTCTGGCCCATATAATTAATTATGTACATCACATTCAGGACATTTGAGTGTTCATTAATTTGAGGTCAGTCACACTGAAGTCTCATTATAGCATTTCAGGGAGCAGAACCTGCACCACTTAAGCCAAGTAGCTACACCAGTTTGTACCAGGTGAACAGGAATCTGAGGCTTGAGAGAGGATGAATGAATTAGTGCAGGAATCTGTGCACTGCAGAGCCGTGTAAAGTGAACTGCTAACAACTCCTCTGGCCTCAGCTACAGGTTGGCTCTTTTCACACAAAAGCAGTGAGTGAGGAACAAACCAGGCTTCAGGCTTTGTAATTCAGCCAAAGGGAAGGATAACTCATTGGCAGCACTATTAGCTGAAACATAGGCATTGGCACCTAACCACATTCATCACTTTGTGGAAAGCCCATGGGTTGGTGGGAAATTCTACTGAGGGGTTTGGGATACACTTGAACTCTGAATGCAAAATGCAGTCTGTCCCAAATTAAAAGCCACACTTAAATTTGCGATGGACACTACGATCACACATAATAAATACTTCTGTATTTACCTGAAGCTCTTCTGGTCTTTCAGTTTGGGAACTCATAAAGGATAAGGCCTTGTGAGCCCCTAAACTTTCCACGGAATCTTCACTCCGTAGTTCAGATATATACTCAAAGCCCCTTCCAGTTTGGATAACTGGAGCACTTGACTCTGTTCAAATCATGTGCATAAGTCTTTCTTGAATTGGGATCTATAGAGATATGTATATTTCTACTAACAATGACATACTCTATATTAATGCAGGAAGAGAATGCCTACAACCCCACAGGTTAGCCTGCCACTAATTTATTGCTGCTGGCACCACTTTCTGCTTTAAATATTATACAAATTTACTTTTCAAATACTCTTTGACTAAATATATGTCTAAAGGGGAATATTTTATCAGATGGACATTTCAATGAAATATTTTATTTCTAAGGTAGGACGAATGGAAAGTAGCTAAAGAAATATGCCGATAATAAAATAAGCAGGCAAGGAAAGCACTTTCATAGCAGGAGCAGCTGCATGAATGACTTGCAGAAAAGAATAAATTGTGTTCATAATAAGAACATGAGGACAACGTTAATAGATGTGTTTAACTGAAACCTGTAAAACCAGTGGGATTTTTATCTCCTACATTTTAGCATTTTTTTTGTTCCTGTGAAGAAGGCTGGGAGAATGGCACGCGGAATATGTGCAAAGCACATGGTATTGAGTAAAAGATGTAAAAGCCAATATATTTCACATTTACAGTTTGCTCTCAGAAGCATGGATCTAACTTTCAAGAAATACACCTGATTTAGGTATGCACAAGCAAAGCCAGGATTCCATTGGTGTCACTCACAGGATCTGAACCTTATGGACAGCAGCAGCTCAGGGTGATGACTGCATAGGAAATGCTATGAAATGGGGGCAGCTCTGATTCCCACCAGAGAAAAGGCTTTGTTAGTCCCTGTTCTGCCATCACACAGCAAATTAAAGTCACAGTCACATGCTGGGTTTTCTGTATCCAGTTTAAAGCGGGTAAAAAGCAGTTTCACAACATATCTGGGAGAGCAACTGGCACCATAACTGTTCACTGATCACTAGGTCTGGGGTGAGCTGGTGCTTATTCATTTCTCCTACTTACACTAACTAGCAGTTTCTGTGCCAGACCCAGGAACCCAGGAATGGTCTCAGCCTCTCTGCATCTCCAGGGACCTCTGTCAGATCCTTTGGTAAGCATGCCTCCTTCCTAAGATGCACTGCACACATCACCCAATGCCTCCTCCACAGGGAAGGTGAAACCCAATTGTTGCCCTTCTTTGCACAGAGTGGCAGTAGTGGGGAGCACAGATTACTTTGCTGGGAAGCAAGACTGAGGATAAATGGAGAGGCAAGACACTGGCAAAGAACCTAACTTCTCCCAGTTCTCAGCAGTTCCTGCAAACATGTGAAAGAACTATGAAGGAAAACTAGATGGCAATAACCTGCACCATTCAGCTTTGCACTACCTTCTCTTATGTGGTTTACAGGTCTTGGAAATTTGATTTTGCATTTTCATTTTACTGTACTTGCAATGGTTTTTCTAATAATAATTGCAACATCCCTTCTTTTCATGCCTTCTTTTTAACTTAAGAATACTCGATATATCCTAAACCTTAACTTGATCTAACATGCATATGCTAGGTGAAAATTAATATCAAAGCATTCATCTCCAGCTGCCTGAAATCTAAAGCAGTGTTGTGTTTAACAGATACACAATTTGCATATGTCCAGTTTTCACTGTAAATAAAGTCTGCTTAATCACCCTAGGGAAATGATTCCCTCCTTTCTCTTATATCTCCCATAAACCTCTATCACCCTTATACCGTGGCACACTGTCTGAAAATGTTATATGCCTTCAGTCCTCCAATGCTACTTCATAAATATATTCTGAACCTAGCAGAAAAAATGTTTCATCAGATGGTCAGCTTGGTAAAATATTTTACTTCTAAGAGGGGATGAACATCAGGCAATGAAAGAAATACAGCTGTAATAAAAGACACAGGCAGTGAAAAGGCTGTGGTAAAATCAGCATAAATGTCTCCCCCCAACCAGAATAAATTTTCTTTATAAATAAATACTGTGAGAATAACATTAATATCTTTAGCTGGGAGTGGGAAAGTGTAAGAACAGTAAAAACTGCTTTTGCATAAACATACTTTTCTCTTCTAGTGCAGGAAATATGGGACAAGAGTTATGGTATTTATTTAATTTCAGCTTGTTCCATGATGTGTTTTTCAAATGATGCTGAGGATGGTCACTGTTGTGCAACTCAGACAAGACAGAGCCAAACATCAACTGCCAGTTACCTGCTTTGGTAGTCAGCAGGCTTCTTTGTAGCCTTTGCTGACTACAGACCTAGTGCATGGTACCATCTGGATTTATTAATATCTTTAGAATCTCATTTGCCTCCTGACTCTGTCTTGTTTGTAGAGAGTGTTTGCAATTTAAGGCCTTAATTAAATGTATGCACCACACCTCTCCCACCAAGCACTTCCAAGAGCTGCTATGTCACAAATTAAAGTGAAGGGTATTTGCACTCTGCATTACATTTGGTGGTGTAACAGGGTTTGAGATGACTGAGTAATATTATCAACTCTGTGCCTCTTCCTCACTCTCCCTATTTTTTATAAGTTTTTTGGTTTGTTTTGTTGGGGTCTTTTTAATATATTTTTAAAGTCTCTCCAGTTAATGAACTCACCATTAGCAGAGTAGGACAGGATTTTGATGTTGGAAAGAGAATGAATTTAAATAAGGTTGATAGATGAAAATACAGCAGAAAAGCAAGCATCAGGTGATTCTTATCCCTACTAGTGAACAAAAATTAAAACCTCTGTTCTAATAAGACTAGCAATGGCCTTAGACTGGAAGATATTTGTAGGACACTACTGACATAAAAAGAATCTAGTCCTTGCTGATACTTAGAAGATAAGGTAAGAAAAGAAAGAAGAAAAGCCAAAAAGCTGGACCAAGCATCACGAAGACAGTCTCCCCACCCAGCCTGGTTGCTGTGTTATAATAGTTTCTTTGTGGGATAGGGAAGTTAGGGTATCTTTTAAGACTGGGAAGACCTGTATTCAATTCCCTAATGTAATCCAAAGCCTTCTTGTCACTCTGAAATAAAATTAATAGAGCTCAGATCTTTAAAGATACCTCAGACTTCCAAATACCAGTGATTTCAAGAAAGTCTTGACTTGAAAATCAGATGAAATTCAAATTAAAATAAAGTTACCAAATTAAAATAAAGTTACCAAAGCAAACTGAACTAGGATGAGCAAGTGCAAATGCAGTATTACTTGTTATGTTAAAAAAAAAAAAAAAAAGGAAAAAAAAAAAAAGGTGGGGAGATTGTTCTTCTTTAAAAGAAGAAAACAAGGACTTGGGATTATGTATGTTCTACAAGATTTTTTTGGCTTCTGATCATCTGAATTTTAGATTGTCTTGATTGTTTTGTTTAACTTCAAATTTGCTTCATCACTTACACTGCAGCAGCACAGAGGGAACCCCATACCAGATCCCAAGGGACCTTGGAGGGCTGGTCCTACAGCAAGGTCATTCGTCTCAGGCTCAGTTAAACTATTTAGATAATGGCTACAGTCCAGCCACACTGACTCTAAACTGTGTACAGACAAACATACCATTTTCCCATACCCTTGGCAGACACACAGCTGCACCCACAGTGAAATGCCCACACCTTCCGTCTCAACCTCTGTGATGTTCTATGGTTTTTGATTTGCATCACACAGACTGCTGACAGATGCCCATCCACACAATGACATCTGAACAGAAGCTTAAAAGCACCCTGGGGTCCCTATTTGAAACCACAAAACCTCAGCTGACAGTCACGCAAGCCAAGAATCGTGCACAGACAGGGGAGTCCTTGTTTCAGTTCCCATTTTTAATCAGAAATGTGGAAGAATAATGTTTTTTTCCCCCTACTCAACTACAGGTTTCCTCACCAAATGTTATGGGGATATCTGTTGTAGTAATACCAGGAACATTAAGGTAAATAACGTGAATATTGTCAAAGTTTTTAACTGGGTCTGTAGAGTCTTGGCCTTGGTTGTTGTTCTCAGCACAGGAGATCAGTGAGAAGGGAAAGGAGGCAGAGGAGAGGAGATGTTGCAGTAGCAGGGGACTCAGGGAGAGGCTAAGATTCTTTTTAGGGAGTAATTCTTCTTATTGTACGGTTCTCCCCTCTCCCTCCCCCCCTGCCATCTTTTATTCACACAATTTGTCTCACACCCACAATGACAAAATAATCCTTCACATGAGAAAACTCATTTAAAAACTGCATCCACCAAAACATGCTTGGCCTGCTAATTCTTCAAATGCATTGTAACTGGCCTTGAATTTGTAACTTTCCATTTGCATTTTGGTTTTGACTCACCTCTGTGTAACCGGAAGTGCAAGAAATCTCAGAAGAAACAACTCCTGGGCTTGTTGGCTTCAGTCACATGCTTTATCAGGTGTGCAGGCAGCCCTATGACGTGATACAAGAGTCTGTTCTGAGGACCTAACACCTTTGATCTGCCCTATAATTTCTTCTGCCCTTTTTGGCATATTGTTCTGTACCAATCAACATCCTCTTGAACACCCAGAAGCGTCAAGTTGCCCAGGTTCAATGCATGACTGAAGTTCTGCTCAACATCTGCAGACATAGTCAGCACTGAACCTTGTGCATGCAATCTTCCAAGAATTTGTAGCTAACTTTTTAAAAAACACAATTATGTACAGTGTTTTTAAGATCATTAAGACTCGTCCTAGGTTTTAGTACTTTTCTCCCTAAAAAAAGGAGAGACTAAAGTGACACAATCCTGTCATCCTGTAGAATTACAAGAAGGTGAAATTATGCAGAAGATACTGGTCTTGCTACCTTGTTCAACATGGTGAGGAGACTTCTGGTTTCTCTCTGCTAGGAAAACAAACAAACAAACAAACACACACAAAAACACCACAACAACCAATCACTTTTTCTGCTTTATGTATAATAGTCATACTTCCCCCACTTTATCCCTCCAAATGATTTAACAATTCAGCCAAAGGCAGACATCATTTGGCATGAAAAAGGTCATGTTTTACAGAGTAGATGGGGAGAACAGAATCATACATGAGAAAGTCTTTAGAAAACATAATTGTTGAGACATTTAGACAAACTTCACACTCAGAAAAGAGGCAGAAATGAGACAAGCACATGTCAAAAGTGAGAAGTTTATACCAAACATTGTCTCCCCCTATCCATTTTCCCTTCTCACTCCCTTGTTATCTCAGCTAACATGGTAGAAGAGAAAGATAAAAGAAAAAAAAAAATAAGAGAAAGAAGGAGAGGGACAGGGAGAGGGAAAGAAAATATAATTCCTGCTCCTGTTGTTAAATATGTTTCCTCATATTCACAGCACAGAAGCTTGTTCTGGACACATTCCTGTGTCACAGAACATTAGACCATGCATGAATCCTTTGGTGGTGTCTACTCATATGGTCTATGTTAGAGAGAAAGCCAACAATGCAAGCTAATATTTCAAGCTATGTCCTGGTGGGATATGCAAAGCAATTTCTTTCACAAGAAGCAGGCAGCTTGAAGAACAGAAGCAGATGGGTGATCTCAAATAGTTTCAGAGCTAAAACATGGAAAGTTCACAGTGTGCTAACCACAGCACAACTATCTATTCCACTGCATGGTTTAATGACTGGAAATATTCTCAACATATATTCTTCTCCACCTTCTTGTATTAATTATATTTACATATCTATCATTATATATCTGCTTTGTCTGTAAAAGAAACTGTCTTAAATTCTCTGTGTGCCTAGCTCATATGAACACATTCTCCAGCTTTGGTTCTTCAGATTACATTTATGTCTTCTCTGTGCTTCTGAGGGTCAGTTCAATCATCAGTCTTGCCCTGGTTGCTACACTTGAAGGCAAAGCAACACAGTGAGTTACTAATGCAGAAACACACAGTTCATCTAAACTATAGTATTGTCTCTGTCCATGGCTATGTGCCAAACACACCATTATTTATTTTTTTTTTTAAGTATCATTTGAAAAAGTCAATAACTTTAAAATATTATTCTTACTGGGTAATTTTCTTAAAAATATATTTTCTTAACTGGTTAATTTAAAATGTGAAAAGCAGTCTGTTTTCCAAGTCAGTGCTGTTGCTTGCAAACAGAGTCAATTCTGAGTAGAAAAAATACATGCAAAAGCCACATGGATCATCTTTACCACATGCTTTTTCAGGTAAGTGTTATTTTGTGCATACTCACTGTTTTTCAGAGATGTATGGTTTGCTCACCGCTTCACAATATCTCTGGCACACTCTATTCCATCACTTTCTGCTGGGCCAGGGCCGTTTCTCTGGATTTGCCCAAGTTGTTACCTCCCCCACATGATGTCAAATTAGATGGTAAGACCAAGTAGCTCAGCTCTAGTGGTTAATTTCCAAATATCCCAGGAGAAACCATAGTAATGTCATTTTGTACCAGTTTTTCTTAGAGCAATGGATTTACCCCACCTTTTCTTCTCAAACTTCTAACCTAAGGACAAACCCATCCCCACTATAGTTGCAGGAAAAGAGGAGCCAGACTGAAAACATGCTGATCTCTCTGCTAAATCCAGTGGCCTATGGAGGGACAAAATCCCCATCTGTTGACCCCTGGAGAATTATGCCCTCCAACACCCTCCACAGGTGAACAGATTATCACAAGACAAAGTAACCTGCCCACTCCGATCCAAGAACCTTCATGGGTCTGGTAATGCATTTCTTCTGTGTCCTTTTCTCATGCAGATGGACTGCAAATATCATCGTACAGATACAGGTGTCCATGCCATCCAAGATGCCACTCACTTTTCTTCCTGTACCTCACTGGTAATGGTTTTATTGGGAGATCTCTGCTGTCAGCTGCCTACAAAGCCGACATAAATCATTTGCTAAACCCCATCATGCTTATAGCTATTGTGCCAAATTAAACCCTGGTGTAAGCATAGGCAACTCAGAGCCATGGCTGGCTGTAATCCATTGTGCCTAGAAAGAAACATTTGTTACACTCCCAGTGATGCTTTTATACTGTTACCTTAGTAAAGACTACAGCTGGTGTAAATCAGCACATTTTCATTGCAGTCAGTGGATCTATACTGACATAATTCTTTTTCATCTTTATCTCCCATCATACTTGTGATTCTACTCCTATATCTCCTGCTTAGTTACATTGTTCCTGCCTGTGTCAGGCTCTCTTTGTCAAAGCCAGATTATTTTTTGCAGAGGTTTTACCTATAAGATGGACGCTAGCATTGCACTGGGGTGGAGCCGAGCCCATCAAGTTCACCCTCCCAGCTCCAGCACTGGTTTAGCGCTAATTGAGGAATATAATAATGAAGACATATTGAAATCAATTTTTTTCCTCAGCACAGTTTCCTGATTTATTGTAATTAGTGGTACAGAGACATCTGGAGTTGGAAGTAATGACCAGGCTACTATTAAGAAACATGAATTTGTCTAACCCTTTGGTGAACCCATTTGTACTTTTGACATAGGGGGAAAAAAAGAACAACAACAACAAAAAAACAACAACAAACAAACAAACAAAAAAAGGCTTTCCTGGTGTCTGCCAGTAAGACTTGAAGAAATCTTGCACAGGGTAGGCATGAGTTTCACTGCTTTCTGAAAAATGCTTGCTCAAATCTGAAGTTCACTTTTACAAAAGTGAAGCTCCAAAAGATTGAAAATAGCCCTAATACTTTGAAAGGAATTCCAGAGAGGAGAAAAGAAAAAGAGGTAAAATTAATAAGGTCTGTTTTTTCATGCTTTTGTATTTGATTTATTGGAAGTAAATGGAAGTTGTTGGTGCATAGGACTATGTGGTACAGAACTGACAGGAATGTAATTTCCCCTTCACCAAACTGGAACTGTTGCACTCAAAGTACCTATCCATAAGATGGCTTTTTAAAGTTTCTCTGTATCTTTATCCATCTGAAAAGATGCATCAAAAACTGAGCCCAGATTTCAACACAGCTTTTAGTTATTGTAATATTTATGTTTCATTAGCAATAAGTGATTCAGCAAGGACACAAAGTAATAAAAAATTATAAGCCAGAAGGGACTATCTGTGAGACAAAGCTTCATTAAACCTGCTGAAAGGATTACTGCATGCCAAGTGCCGACAGTTTTTCTAGCAGCAGCTGGATCCAGGTGCACTCTCAAATGTTACAAATGAATCCAGGTCCTTTCTGAACCTGAGCTGCTTCCCCTTGCCCTACTAATCATACCATGAAGTTCAGATCAGAGCTTGCTCCTTGACCTGCACAGAAAAGTCTGGAAAATGGCAGGCGTCAAAATGGTGTGACCTCATAAAGTAATGTATTTCAGCACTGTAATGTATTTTTTCTTGTATGTGTTCATTAAATTGGCTTCCTATGAAGTAGGGTTTGGGATTAAAAGGCCTCCTTTGATATTCAAATGTTTACAGAACATTCACTCCTACTTGCTTGGTTGGAAAGCTGAACTATATCTTCCTCTGTTCGGGTCATCTGTGCAGGGCCTTCTGGTGGCTCCCACAAACACGTTTGTGAATCCCTGGGTCATCAAACTTTACTTTGTTCACATGCAACTCACCTTTGAAAATCATTTCCAAGGACTATTATGAATAGCAGAATCCCAGCTGGAGTTTAAGATTGTGATGCAAGATTTAACCCATATTCTGATTCTCTTTGTTTTGCCTTTTCTTTGATAATACTTATTTTTTCTCTGATGTTTTCTTTGTATAACACGGTGTTTTTTGTGACCATACACCATTTCCAATGGCTTGCAAGTAAATTACTTTGAGTAGTGCCTTGCTGTTATACAAAGTTGTTCATTGCTGAGGGAGGATATATGCCAGCTGATAAAAATGAGAAAAGATACAGAGATCACCATTTAACCTGCCCTGTGGTGGAAATAGGAAGTAGGGTTTTGTGCAAAACATTAAATGTTCACCATCACTGGGTGTTCGTGAATGTGGTGAGGAAACACTTCATGAGAATCAAGGGCAAAAGGGCTTTTAGCTGGGGATGTGATGACTGGTAGGAATTTTTTTTTTTGGCACTAGGAACACCTTCTTCCAGCAGCCCTTGAGAACAGGGCTTGGGTGATTTCTTGTAAAACATGGCATTATTTGGGGTTTTACTTGATATCATTGACACCAGTTGAGATTTCACTAGCAAGGTCAGTCAAGTGATAACCAGGCCTTTAAATACTGGAAATGAGACATATTCAGGTGTATAGAGAGAGTAGTAGAAGTTAAAATGGGCATTATCAACTAGACAGAAATGGCATGATACCACCTCAGATGTCTGAGCAAAAAGGCTGATTTTGCATAGCAACTCATATGTTCAGTGGTGAGCATGGTTGATCTAGACATTTGTTCACAGCGCTTTCATTAATACATTCACTCAGAGGAAAATATCATCCTGGAATTATTACTCTTCCTTTATTTTCTTTTTTTTTTTTTTTTCATTTTTGATAAGACTATTGTGGAGATAAGTCTTTTCATCATCTCTCAAGCTACCAAGGACACAGCAAGAACCTCCTTAGCACTGCAGAAAACAATGTCCACAGATGAACAAAAGCAACTAAAGCAATTGGTGCTGATGTAGAGTCACACTTGTCTGTGATTTTGCCTTGCAAGTAATTAGTAAAGGTCAGACAGATTATATTTACCTTATATAAATTAATCATGAAGCAAAGAACACAATTTCTGATGGGTACCACTTGTGTTGACTGAGCAATTACTTTGTGTTGGCAGGCTGTGGTTAGTCACTTATTTAAAGACTAGCCTATCTAGCAATTCAGCTAACTTTTTGAAAGTATCCACTCCATCCTTAAATATATTAACCACATCCCCATTGCATACAAACTGATTCAGTTCTGCTGGCTTCAGCAGAGATCTTCTAATCTACAAAACATTAAGACTACTACTAACCTACCTACCCTGTTGTGTTAGGGATCATGCCTTTGATATGACTTAGTTGAAGAACATTCCAGTTCCAGTCTGTATCAAACACAAAAAAACATATTTTCAGAGACGTACCAAAAAGGTAAGTACTGATAGGAAGTTGTTTAGTAAAACATGAGATCAACAGACTTTGAATATAAAGCTACAATGTATCACTAGAGACATGCAGATTATCTATCCACATCCTAAGGAAACAGCGTATAGAGAATTTTTTAAAAAATAGAATATGTGTGTGTGTTTGCATATACCCTGCCTTTATGAGATCTCATGAGAAAAAGTAATTATCTGTAGAAGAAAAATGCTCTTGTGAGCTTGAACAGCTAACAAATTTCAGCTGCCACCATAAAATTATGACATATAAATATCATGACTTCGCCCAGTATAGATTCCATATTTTTCTGCCTTTGGAAATAGGAAAAGAAAAAAAAAAAAAAAAAAAAAAAAAACAAAAAAAAAAAAACACCCCAAAACAAGCAAACAAACAAACAAAGAAAATAAAATCATAGCAAAGGTGCCCAGGACACTGATAGAGAGAGAGTCTAGCAATTTTTGCTGCTGAGGTTTTAATACCTTATCAGCTTCAGCTGCAAATTTCATCTTCTGCGTGGACGTTAACCTCTGTGGACCAGGTACAACAAAAGGAAATGGGTGCTGACTTCTCAGTTGTTACACTTCAGACTGGCATTTTATGTCTAAGGGCTGGGGAAGGCAGGTTTGCACCATCACTATGAACTGGGAAAACCAAGGTATCCTACTTCTCCTTTTCCAGTCCCAATATGGACGGTAACTTCCCAGTAAAAGAGATAAGGCAAGTACACGAATTTTGTATTGAAGGCTGAGACTGTTTTCTACTTGATGTGGTCCAATAACAGCACAACAGGCACATTTTGATGCCGAAACATATACTTTACATTCATAAGCAAAGAGATACAGCATTTGAACATTTTCACTTCCCATCACAGCCGACACTGGACACTCCACTGCTCTTACAAGGCATTTCATACTTTTCAGAACCTAAACACTCATACCTCAGTCCATCCAACACAGTTGGCTAAAACTTCATTCACAAAGCAACTCACAGACACATGGTTAAAGTCTAAGATAGGAGAAGATGGCAGTCCGAAATAGGCATGCTATATTTAGGAAGTGACTTTACCTTTCAGCTTTTCTGTGTTCTGATTTGTTAGTAAGATGCTACATACTAATTTCTGACATCTTACTTCACAAGTTGACTTCAGAAAATTTTGACAAGATGCTTTAATTGCTAGCAATTAGAGAACTTTTTTTTTTTTGTGCATACTTGAAGTTGGTAAAGGGAAGTCCTACCAGCATATTAACAGTCTACCTGTGTCTTGACTGATACGTAAATGCACATCAGAAAAAAAGAAATCTGCTTCAGAATAGGAATTACTATTTTTTTTTTCCTTTTTCCCAATTATATTTTACACTCAAAGAGCAAAGAAAATAAATTGAAATCAGTCAGGCCCAGGCACAGAGTACAACACGGTTCTTAATTTCTCATTAACAGTGTGTCAGAGGAACTGATTTATCAGGAAATCTGTCTTCCTGCAAGCAGCATTACAAGAGCACCTGTAGTTTTCTTTCTAATTGATTTAGCAATGGAACTCTGCCTCTGGTTCATCTCCAACAAGGGAGATGAAAAAAAAAAAAAAAAAAAAAAAAAGAATCTGCAATTGCATTGAAATACCTATTAAGAGATTGTGGCATCGTCGGAGGAAGCATAAGGAAGTAACTGGAGAAGGTCAGTTTGTTGGTGTCCTTTGCCAGATGCCTGTGGCTCTTCTGATATGCAAAACAATGAAATTCATATCTGGTGTCTGCAATACCCGCCTGCATTTCAATTCACTTGCTGACATATCAATTTAAATGGTTAATTCATTGAAAAAGGACAGTTGCCAAAATGCCTGTGGTATTTCTTTGAAATCTGTATTATTATAAAGGGTAATTAACATCATATAAGTGCTTGAAATGTTATAAGAAACACAGTGATGCTGCGGAGGAAAACTTGGTTCTCCTTCACAGATCAGCCATTACCAGGACCTGAATGAATTTTACTGCAAACTTGCAGGTTCACTTCATTTACAAAGACTACATCTTCCTCCCTACAAAGACAGAGGCATTCAGAACTGTTGCACACTTCTAAGCCTCAGGTGGGGTTTTGGAGGTCTTCAGTCATTGCTGAGAGCTGATTGTTCATTAATTGGGCTTTGGTGTATCAGAGGATACATCTAGCAGTTCGGGGACTATTTATGATATATTTCTCTCATGCCAGGAGTGATATGCATGTACCCCAAGTGGGAATATGAAGAATTAAGCAGACAACTGGATTTGGGACCATTTCTTGATTCTGCCACCAATGTGTAGCACAAACTAAAGCAATGTGCTTGCTGTCCCTGCTTCTGTTCCCTCTCAGGGAAGCAAAGATCATGAGTCTGTTTGCCCATCTTTTTCTGGCTCTCTAAGAAGGAAACTGAAGCAAGCTGCAGAAATTCAGCCAGCCAGCTAAGCCAATAGAGGTTTAACCTCCAAATGGGTCATGATACCAAATGACCGGTGACAGTAACATCTTCAGCTGCGGGGTCAGTCGAAAGGGAATGCATGAAGACAGGCATTCAGTTCAGGACAAGTGCTTTCATAACCATGAAACTGCTGAAATAAAAATATTTCCAACATTTCCTATTTTTCCATTGCAGTTCTACCAGGTTTTTGTTTCGCATGGAAGTTTTGGTTTGCTAAACTCCCCCTTCTTTTGAGATTATATTATTGTGGAGGGAAGTACTGTGAGAACCGGTCCCTCTTGAGCATACATAGGATGGAAATTAGTCATTAATCAACTGAATCCCAACAGAATCACTAACTTAATGCAGTAAAATGAATGATGGAAAGAAAAATAAATGCTTCTGAATTAAACAAAGAAGAAATATTATATCAAGCAAAGCACAACATACACAGGCTATTCTTATAAGGGAGGGAGTTGAGGAGTCCTTTTTAGATTTATTATTTGGATTATTAATACTGATAGGTTTGGGAGAAGCAGTGAGAAAATCAGTCTTCCATTCTGTGGTGCAGAAACCAAATATCATGTGGTCTAATGTTACAGATGCTGTTGTGTCTGGAGTGAAGCTGTACAAAGAGTAACATTTTATTCCTTCCCTTTTCTTACCTAAAGAGGAATCTGTGTAGAAGTTGCCTGCCATTAAAAAAAAAAAAAAGGTGCACCTTGGGGTCTGGAAGATGGATCTTTCTAAGGGGAAATACAGTTCACTGAGTTCACTGTACAAAACTAACCTGCTCTTTCAGGGTAAGAGAGGAATAGAAAGAAATATTCTCCTCAGTAAAGTGATTCTGTATCTTTCTCACTGAGAAAGGTTTTGCTTTAATGAAACTGATCCCAAACAGGTCAAAAGGATTGGATGCAACATAACAGTTCTCAAACTGGAGACATCTCCACACCTGGGGATGTGAGAAATTAAGCTTGTTCTCTTGGAAAATGAGAACTGGTATATGAAGCTTGGCATACCCTGCCTCTGGGGTGCAGACATTGCTCAGAGCCCAAAGCCCCGTCCATCACACCTGGTGCAGAAGCAGCAGCCGCAGGCTGGCAAAACTTCTCTGCTTCCCCACAGCCCTGTTCTGCTGGGAACATCGCATCCTCAGTTCATTATGAGAAGAAATAACTTCTAGCAGCATGAGGGCAGGAGAGGGAATTGAGGACTGAACAGTCTCAGGCCTTCAGTCAGGCCCCACTTATGCTCTTTATGGTTTATAGGTTTAGGTTGGGCCCAGGAAAATTAACCTCAAATTAAAATGGGCTACTGTGAGCTTCATTAGCTGTAAACAATCCATGTTTCATTAAGGGGTGAGAGCCCAGGCGCACTAACAGCTCTCCTAGGAAAAAGTTACACTAAACCAACAACTGGATATAGAAGGTATAAAAAAGGTAGTACCGCAGTACAGGAGGGAAAAATTGGAGCTGTAGAGATGCAAATTCTCTCAGTTTTTTATTACATACACTGTATCTTGCAGCTGATGAAAATTTCAGCCACTGACAGGAGAAGACATTAGGATTTGAAAAAGCATTTAAAAATCAGTCCAGTTGGGATCAAGTACTATTTCTGACTAGATTTGCATACAGCCTTTCAGGTCTAACTGCACAGCAAAGAACAGAACATTCTGAGCATCCTTACATGCATCTTTTTGCTTGAGAACAGGTTCTTGTAAGTCCTTTATTTTGGTTGTGTCTAAGACTTCCCACGCACTCCCTCCTCCATACAAAGAATTCAGTTTACACTTTCCTGGCAGAGTTAAAGAGGCTGCCCCAGGAACAAGTTGACATGCAAGTGAATAAGGTTCAGACCAAAGAAACAAGCTGTTCTAAAGGGCAGCCCTTACACCTGTGCCAAGCAACAGGGAAAATTGACTCTAAGCTCTTTCTGATGTTTTATCGAAATGTGTTGGTTTCCCCACACAGGAGAACTACCCTCTGGTTTGTACAATGCAGTGTAAACTCACAGCTCTGTGTACACAATTTTGGATAATCAAAAGCAGCAAGCATGCCAGAAATCTGTTTACCCTATGCAAACAGTGTTACCTTGTATTGATTTCCTCAGTGCATGTTAACATAAATCTGACATTAACACTAGCTTACCAGCCGTTCCTTTCATTGAAAGCACACTGATTTACAAGCTGTGTTAACACAGGATGTTTTGAGACTAACAACTGTGGGTCCTCTCTCCACACTGAAGAGGCATCATCTGCTGTTATCCATTAGATTCCTGGACTGAGTGCATCTTGTGTTTGAGTTTTCTGTTTTGGAGTCTCTACCACGTTACTGGTCTGTTTTTTCTGGGTTCTGCTGCAATACCTTGCTGCTATTCCAGGCAGGAGAAAGACTCAATGATTTTTTTTTTCCTCCTGGGATCCCAACAGGGGTGACTGCGAGGAATCACTCAGGAGGCAGGCTGTCACTCCTTTAATTTATTAGATGTCATATAACCACTCAACCCTCATTTAGGTACTCTGAAAACAACTTATCTCTGCCTCCCAAATGGAAAAATCACCAAACTTATTCACAGTTCATTTGACATGTTTCCTCTCCCAGTAAAAACCAGGTCCCTCTATTTGATGATTTCAAACACACACACACACAAAAAACCAAACCAAAACAAACAAACAAACAAACAAAAAACCAAACCAAAACAAAACAAAAACCTATTTTGCATAGGATTATGTGTTTTCAACAAGACCTCTCTTTTTAATCTTTCCTCTCAGGTAAGATATGTACACCAACATGACTAATATATGTTGTTCCACATGTTTCTGGTTTTTTTCCATTCTGAAAACAGTCTGGTACTAATCCTGTTGTAGGGTTATGTATGTTCTACATTTCTACTTTAACAAAGAAAGGAAACACAAATATTGTAATTCATTCTTTAACCACCTGTTAAAACGTTGTCCTATAAACCATTTGCATTTTCTGACTTTGGCTTATTCAAGTCAAACCCTGACCAACAGTCACCCTCACACACAGCATGCATTTAAACTATAACACAAGGAAAATTCCAGGGGAAAACAAGAGGCACATGAAACGCAACCCTCTGAAACACATGGGAGCATTCTACATACCACACCGTCAGTGTGCCTCGTACCCTGTCTCCACATTGTGGCTTTGCTCCCAAGTTAGGTACCTATGTATGTCAGCAGGAGATGTATGTTCATATAACCTGCTGTTGACTTTCTTTTTAAATGTAATTTTTGGTACCTAGCTATTCTTTGCTTATAGATACTTGTCTCAACCTTTTTCCTTCCTTCTATAAAAACAGCTAAGTGACTTTGAGTACATAGTTTAAAATAATAATGATTTTCTGAATATAATCCAAACAGACAATTAGCAGCAATGAGAGCATTTGAAAAGTGCAGAAGCAGAGGCAAGCACTATTAGAAAAACAAGTAACATATTAGAAACCTGGAGAGACATCGCTGATATTATGACAAGCTGCCTCTCTAAAACCTATTATAAACAGATTCCTAGTAGTTATCAGGGAATTGGCAGTTGGGTACAAGAAAAAGGAAGGGAGAGAGGGAAAAGGAGATATTATTGAAATATTGAAATGGCAAAGTTGTTTGCCTCCATTAGGTTAAATGTTACAATTTAAGCACTCTGTATGTCAGCCATTGAAGCTGTACTGACAGAAGTCTCAAAAAAAAGGGGCTCTTTTTCTTCCCTGCCTAGTCAGTAATAGCTAATAATCAGTCCCCAAAACAACAAATTCCTCTGCTCATGAGCTAGTGGTTTGCAGAAATGTGCAGTTGTATTACTGGCTTCCACAAGGTGGCCTCTTCCCTTAACTTTATATAACAGTGACACCTCTGTACAAGCTGTGTCTTTAGGCACAGCCTTATTTCTGCTTTTCCCATCACCTCCTTTCCTTCCCCTAAAGGACTGGGCAGGCATGAGGAAGACATTAAGACCATGAAAATAAAGTGTGATGGCATATCCCCCAGATCAAACGGATAAAAGACAATCCCCATATTATCTGAAAAATGCTCAGACCCTACCAGTGGTAAAAATAGTAATAATAATAACAGCCTGCACCTTCAGGTTAGACAAGCCCATCTTGATCTGTTACTTTCTCTTAACACCTGAAAAGTCCCATGCTTTCCAGAATGATTCTCCAGAATTATCACATGCCAGGTATTGACATAAGGCTAGTTGATTTCTACCATAAACAAATCTGAAGAAGTATAGAAACACCCCTAATTTGTGTTGACAAATATTTACCTAAACTCTTCATACTGAAAAGGCAAGATGCCTTCCCTGTCTCAGCTGGCAGTGCAAGCAACCACTGATCATCTCAACCCGTTGAGGCGCTATCCTTTTAAGTAAGGTTTTACTCAGATCATTCCTGGTACAAATTCAGTAAAAGTGATTTGACAGAGCTCTTTTCACATACCATGGAGAAACCTGCACAAACAGTCCCTTGCCTTTTTTTTTTTTTTTTAATTCTTTTCATCTTAAGCCAGTGTGGCCTTATCAAAGCTGAAATGCTGAAGTCAAGTGTCAGGCATTAATACAAATGTCAAGAGACTGCAAACTTCTGGATGAAGAGATATTTTAGTGATTGCAAGGCTGGTCTGAGATTCAGAAAGCCTGGTTAAATCTCATCTCTGGTGCACAGTTCCTGGGTGACCTTGAACAAGCCCTGAATTTCAGGTTCTCAGCACTTACAAAGGGGCTGATTTTTCTGCAGTCTTCTTTGTCCTCTCATCTATTTGGCCTGTTTGCTTCTTCAGCATAGAAAGTGCAGCTTATTGTATGTTTGTAGTGTCACACACAATATGGTTCTGTTTCTGTAGCATTATTCAGTTTGACAATAGTAGACTAAATGAAGCAAAGAAAAGACCTATACAAAGAAAAATGTTTCTAATTTAAGCTCAAATTTGTTACCTAAAAGTAACAGTTCACAGAACAAGGTCACAAGTAGCTTTGAGTGCAGGGATGTAAAAATTGTCCTATCTTTGCTATCTGCTAGAAAGAGGTCCCAAATTCTTTTATTGGTAACATGCAAGTTTTACAAGGAAAAGAGGTAGATCCTATGACCTCCCCAGTCAAAGAGAAAAGCCTGTCCTTAAAAGCTGGAATCTTCACATTTCTATTTGTGCAGTTTCCACAATGAACTTCATAAATGGTTGATACCGGTTTAAAATAGAGAGCTTTTTGTGCAAAGCTGTATGTTTTATTCGCGTCACAAAATATCTTCCAGACAAAAACATGTTCTTCTGGTATAAACAAACACAGATCAGAGAAAAGACAAACCTAAAAGAAGCCTCTGGGTTTCAGCAGATTGCAGTTTACAAGTGACCGTGTATATCCTCCCCCATGCAGTGTCCTTTTGGCCATCAATTGCCACATTTTCTTCTTTTAAACTGACTCCTCAAAAGCTGCAAATATACTGGAGTATTTTTATACAGAAACACTGAGGACTGCTTATGAACTAGCTTTCTGTGCCTAAATTAATCTCTGGAATTCATGGATGAATTTGAAGGCATCGATTTTCCCTGTAGGCAGCTGTTGTGTGGCAGTTCAGAGGGGAGACAGCAGCTGGTAATAGATTATAAATTGGGGTGCCAGAGTTGCAGTGCAGCCGAAATACTGCCTGAATGCACAAAATATTGCCCTGGCCTTTATGGAATGAGAAGAAAAAGGCAGAAGTCAGAGATATGAGCTATTGCACAGGACTGGACAAGTCTAGAAAGGTGATTCTAGATTTTGGGGTAGAAAAAGCTATATCATATGCCATCGGCATGCATAAAGAACAGCAGAATTGAGACAGAAGACATGAGGACAAAATAGAGGGCACATGTCATGTCCTGACAAGAATGAAGAAAAATGTTAAAAATGTTACCAAAACCAGAAGGTAAATGTGTTAAGTTATAATTTTCATCTCACAAATTCAACTTGAGATATAACTTAGGATCAGTTTCACATGTCTTCCAGTTTCATAGACAGTTTTAGAATCTTGGTCGAAGTGGTTTTCTAGAGATTGTTCTCTCTCAGGAGAGCCCTGGATAATTGGGTTAAACTTAGCCTGGCAAGATGAATCCCTTGTCAATCAGAGTCTGAGATCCCCACCATCGATGCCTTTCTCCTCTCCCAGTTCTAATTTTTCTGTGTTTTCCCTGGGTCTCCACACCATCACTTCACCAACCCTGCAAAACCTAACAGAGAACTGGCATTCCCAAACAGGCAAATATACCAGAATAGTATATATTTCTGATATCTGCTAAGGGGAATAAATTCCTTGAAACTACCTTTCAAAATGAGTTTTTAGATAATAGTTTCTTACAAGACAGGCTTGAAAAAAGTGAGAAGATTCTGTTCTCTACTAGTTCATCTTCTAAATATTTTCTTAATCAAAATTCTCAGAGGAGAAAGGAGGAGCAAAAAATCAAGAAAAACAAATAAAAAATACTTGTTCATTTTTTAATTAATAATGAAGGGAAATCTAGGGCTTTTTCAGTCCAGACTATTTTTATTTCTTTCCTCATGTTTTCAAAATTATACAAAAGCAAACATTAACATATCATTTCAGTTGTCTACACACAGGAAGGCACAGTGCTATTGCAGACCCTACAAGGTCCCTCAGATGCGACTGGCACAGGGGTGTCAAATTCATCTTCACTGGGGGCCACATCAGCCTCACAATTGCCTTGAAAGGGACAAATGTAATTTTAGGACTGTAGAAATATAGGAGTATTTACAGTTATACAGTCCTAAAATTACTATTTGGCCCTTTGAAGGCAATTGCGAGGCTGGTGTGGTCCCCAGTGAAAATGAGTTCGACACCCCTGGACTAGTAGGTATGGCGCACGACCTCCAGCACAGCTGCTCCTGTTCTGCAGTGCTGGCTGGAGCCTGGTTATGCCACTATCTCCGTATTTATGTTCTGGCAACTGAACTGATGCCTAACTATCATGGTTGCATGGAAAACAGCAGAGACAAAATGTTGCTTAACATACCCAAAAGTCTCAAAAAAAAAAAAAAAAAACCCACACCACCAAACTGACAGGATGTTTTAAAAGGAAAATAAAGGCTCTTTAAAACTTTGAAAGCTAATTTCTAAGGTTAGCTGAAATGTGGTTCTGGAACAGTTACAGATTTCTACGACTGAAAATCACGTTAATCTGGGCTCTGTTTACATCCCTCACATGAACAGCTAGGAGCCTGCACAGTCCTTAAGTCCTTAACACAAGCCCATGTCATCATTTCAGTGGAAATAGGAATGGAGACCTCTCTTCTATCAGCTCCATTTACTGTTGCTCTCTGAATCCAAAGCCAGTAAAAAGAAACTGCCAGGAAGAAAAAAAAAAAAAAAAAAAAAACAACTTATAAATTCCAGGTCTCGAAGAAAGATGAGTGTTTTTATAGCATCTCTTTACCTGAAGCTTTTATTCAAATATTGGTAGAGGCAGTGAAGACTTATTCAGTGATTGCATTTTACTTTGAACGAGATTATAGATGTCAAAATACTTCCTGAAAAGATAACTGATCAGAAAGCCAGTTTTCTGGGGTATTTCACTAAAAAATACAGTTGTATTCAAAAGTGTCTAGAAAACAAAACACAACATGAGAATATTTACCACCCATTTAAAGTCCCAGACCACTCTATTTTGCAAAAAATCATAGAAAATCCAAATTAAAAATCACAGTTTTGAATCCAGCAAAAATCACTACTTGAAGGAGACACTAACCTTAACATGCACTAGCTTAAAAGAAATTTCAAAGTCTTTGCATGACCAAAACTTACATTATCTTAGCCTCCGAAGTTGTTGAAGTGGAAGTATGAACTATAATAGCACTGGGATGCATTTTTTATTACACGAATTTATTGACCATAAACTTTGGAAATGTTTTATTATTATATAGAAGTGTCAAGCATCAATCACTTCCTTGTGAAACAGCAAAGAAAGAAAATTGACCTCTCTGGCATTTATGGAATCATTCAGGATATATTTGCATGTTTCCTAGAATCCTACAGACACAAAAATGCCCCAGAAAGAGGGGAAGTTCGTCTCTAGAGTCTGCTCTTGGTGTTAACTCCTTATAGCTGTCTTTCCTAAAATGGAGAGAATTCAGGATGTCTATTTAAAAAAACTTTAACAAGTGAATCTGACAATCCCTGTTCAATTTACAATTGGCTGTGATCTGACCCCCCCGAAACATGAGCCACCCCCTTGAACTGATTCACAGCCTAGAGCTGCCTTCATGACAGGACATTAGGACTCTGATACTTCTGGATATGGTCTGCCCATGCGCTGGAGTTCGCACTGTTTGTTTAGTTTGTTTAGGCTTGCTTCTTGAAGGGCCAGGTTTTCCAAGCAGCATGGATCAGTAAAATGCTGAGCTCAGATGGCTTTTAAAGGAAGGTGGACAGAAGGTGTTTCTTCAAAAGTCTCCATTCCTCTTTGGCTATGTAGGCTGGTCCTGGAGCTCTGCATAGGCACTTGGATCTCAGCACCTATTTCCCACAGCTGGGAATTACATCTGTTCTTCCTCCTGTGCTTCTCAAGTATTCAAAAGAGACAAGGTTCTACCTCAGTATTCAGGCAGGTCAGGTGGAAAGGTTTTCCACAGGAATTTGCTTCTGATTTCAAACCAGCACAACCCCAATTTATTTATTTCCCTCCACCAAACAGCACAGCCCATAACCTTTTCTCTATTTTCATACTCTGTTCTGTCTATGACTAGTCACAGATGAGTGGCATTGTTTTTTTAGGGTGGTGATTGATAGGATGAATTACCAGAACTGTAAAGTCACTTTATCTTTGTCATATTTCTTTTTATGTTCCAGTACCATAAAAAATAAAACACACACCCCCACCACAACCCCAAAATACTAAAGCACACACTGTTTCACTCCTGATCACAGGATGAAAAACCAATGTCCTTTTTCAACCCTGGAGATTACTATTAACATCTCATTTTTTCCAATCTATATTTCAGAGTTCATCACAGAGAAAAATTTCCAAGTATTTGGAGACATCAGTTCCCTGAAAAGCAAAGATGATGCAGATGCATAAAGGAGACACCCCATTTCAAAATTCAGTGCATACAGGGAGACATTATTAAAGTGTGCAGAGAAGCAGCTACCCCTGTTGTCACAGTGTGTTTAACCAGCCAAGTGACAACAGAACAGCTTTTTCCTCTCCATCACCAGAAGAAATATTGCTTAAGCCTCTATATTCACGACATCTTTTTGTCACTTCTTTTCTTAAGCTACTTTTGTTTGCACAGTGTATTTAGGAGACATTTATCTCACTCTATCAGCAAAGAATAAAGACTCATACTACCTAGTAATCCAATTACCCTACATGAGAAAAACAAATGTATCTTTGGTCAGTATCCACAGAGCTCCAGGAATTCATAACAATAGAAAATGAAATCTAATTAATTGTGTGCTTTGGTTTAGATTCATCCACATAATTATTTCATCCTTTTCTAAAGGATATGTTAGCAGAGATTTAATAGTTTAAATGAACAGAACCACTGGGTCAGCTTACCTTAAGGTGAATGTTTGGATAATTATATTTCAAATGACCATAGCTGAAAAAAGTTACTGATGGTAAGAGGCTCAGAAGAGAGAGAGTTACACAGTATTGAGTTAGCAGTACTTATGCAGAAATCTCAGTATTTCACCGATTCCACTAATCCCCATTTTACATTTAGGGAGAAGGGGACTCTCATCACAATTTTTTTGCTTCTTCAAACATGTATTTTCATGTGACCTATTAAAGCATCTGGGTGAACCCCAAAATAGAACACCACTTCTATCAGAATCCCAGAGGTAACTAGTTATCTGAGTAAAGGCTGGTAAAAGCAAACAAACAAACAAACCCCAACAAAAAAAAACAACAGCACCCAGCATGACAGTATAGATAAATGAGTTGGCATGGCATCATGACAAGTACACTGGGGAGCAGAAGAAGGGTCTGTGGTCCTGCCCAGGGCTGTTTTGGAACCACACTGGGTCTCAAGGCTAGAATAGAATAAGAGAAGAGCTGTGAGAGCTTTTAGAGGGCAAGCCAACCCTTGTGAAAAGCAGCAGAAACAAAGCAAGCCTTTCAATATAATTTAAAAAATACAGTATTATAACATAACTTGCCCACAACTGACAGGTCAAGCTTTTAAGATAATGAGAGCCAATGGCTAGAAACTTGGACCAGGAAAAAAAAAAAAATCATCACAGTAAAGTTACAAAACACATTGTTAACAGCAAAGTGATTAGCCATTAGGAGAAACTACTAGTAGATATGTTAAAGTCTTCATTGTCTGTGACTGTTGAATCCAGTCTAAAAGCTGTCTAAAATATATGGCATAACTCAAATAGAAATTATAGGGTAAAAATAAACAGAATGTATTAAACCAGAGGTCGAATTAGACGGTAATAAAGTTTATCCTTCAATCTTTAATTGAAATTAATATTATTTTCTTGAGGTTATTAATTCTAGGCAAGTCCTTATAAATATCTTAATGGCTCTGAATATTTTGCCTTCAGGAAAAGAACACTTTTTAACCTCTACATTGTAATATCTTGTTTAATTAATGCTTCAACTTTGTGATATACCAGAACTATAGGAGAGGAATTTGAAAAGATCAGCAAGATCTGTCTCAACAAATACATGATCTCTTATGAATAACAAGATTCAAATTTTCCCAAAGCCCACATGAAATGTAGTTGCGTAACTTCACTTATTTTTAAAAGGCAAAATCACCAACCATGATGCCCATAGTTTTTTTCATAATTGAATGTACTCTTATCTCCTACTGCCCTTAGTCTTTTCCTTGTTTTCTTACAGTGTAATTTTCTAGGATATAAAGCATGCTTCCCTCAGCTCTCATCTACTGCAAGCATGTGAGTTTGCAGTAAAGTGTTTTCTTACACACAAACCTTATTTATGGGTCTTGAGTGCTCCAGGGGAGTCAACACGTAGGCATGGATAACTACAGAGATGATGTTGACTTCCACATATTTTACAAGTCCAAATCCAAAGCCCTTGTCCAGAGAAATGTCACAATATACCTGACACAGCAAAAACTCTACTTTTACAGAACTACTGAGCTGCCAGACTGGTGCATCCAAACGCTTCATACTGAGAAGCTGTGGGAAACTGCTGTATCCCCATGGTAACGATCAGAACAGCATAATAGTCACACAAATTCCCACTGTGTGTGTGTGCGTGTCTGCACATATGCTGTATTTTGAATGTAAGGACATGCCTTCCAACCTTTGATCTGGGGTCGAAAGCCAATTAAAGACAAGAGAAAGCATCCCAAGTGCAGTCCACTAACTGCAGCTGCTTTGCTAGTGCCATGTCTATTCTCAATACAAGGCAACACCCAGAGCTGGTATCTTGTGCAGGAGAGGCTCAGGCCACAATGGAAAGAACTGCCACCAAACACTGTCTGTTTCATTTGTTCTGAGGGTGATGCTCCTAGCCCTTAATGTTACTTAAAAAAAAAAAAAAAAAAAAAAAAGAAGGCATATTTGTAACAAAATAAAGGCAACTTGCCCTCCAAACACACACATGCGTACAGTTTCAGGGTGTTCTGTGCTGTTCTACAACAAAATAGCGTTAATGTAACATTGGGCTTTGCTTACCATTGATTAAGTGCCAAATATAAATGAAATTCTGTGTTCTCATTACAAACCACATGCAGGTCATGTTAACTCCAAGTTGAAGAACATGAAAGATCCAAGACAGAAAAGAGAATCAAGAAGCAGGGAAGTAAAGGAAACAAAACCCAACAGGAACAACAAAAAAAACCCATACACAACAAACAAACCCCACAAACAACAACAACACAACAAACAAACAAACAAACAAAACCACAAAGGAGACAAGGACATGATGATAGCTCAAACAAAATGTAACACAGAGGTGATTCCATCTGTTTGAAGCTCACTCACTGGTATTGAATTGGCCTACTTTATAAGGTCAGTCCTAAAGACAGATACAAAGGCAAAGTTAGTCAAAAGATCAATTCTATTCTCCAAGTTCCCAGCAGGTCCACAGCATCCATCAATAAAATAACTGATGCAGTATTTTTTGTTCTATGCAGTGTGGTCTTAAAGCTAGTAGAATAAAGTCTTATAAGAAATCACATAGAGTCACATAAAGCTATTGTGAAATTGAAACTCTTTGGAGAACTTAATTAAGGAAGCTAGAGTGTGATTCATGCAGTCCTCCTTTGTCCCCCAGAAGTCCAAAAGGGCATCATATACAGCGAATTTCACAACTGAGACTTTCTGTGTGAATGAGAAACAGAGCTCCCACTGAATGGCTGCAAAGTGAGCAGAGACACAACATCCGTTTTCTTCAAAATCACCACTTACATCTTTCCAAAAAGCAAAAATGCCTAAAATAACACAGGATTTACTTAACAAAGTGCAAATGAATGAGATACGAAGTGAACGCATCTATCAATTGGTCAACAGATCTATATACAAAGCAACTATGGAAGAATCAAGCAGCTTCTTCCTCTGTAAGTAAAATATTTTCATGAATAAGAACTGGAAGCCTGGGGAGTAATTTTCTCTACTTGTTCTTGGAAAAAGAGCAGATCACCAGAGACAAACTGCAATATATTGCAAATATATACCTGTCTGTAATGGGCCAAGGCAAAGAGAGGTAGAGATCGTGAGACCATAATAGACTACAGACAGCTAGCTTTTCACTGGGTTCCTCATGCAACTCCTTTTTGAAGGAAGGTGATTTTTACTTTTTTTAATCATAAACTCATTATCTCATTGGTGTCTACTTGCTATTCTCCTGCAAATACAGTGGTATAAATTTAGGACCCAGATTCCCGGAGTCAACATTGCCTACAGTGCCCTGGTGGCATCATGTATGGCAATTCAATTTCTTTCAGCGATTCTGCTTCTTATTTAACAGTTATGCACGATCCTCCTGAACCCTTTAAAAAATGGTTTATTAGAATTTCTGTCATGCTCTTAAACCTCAGCATAACAGCTATTGAGGCAACAACACCAACAGTTTCATGAAGCAAAAAAGGCAGAAAACTTACATAGGCTTTGGATACCAACCAGAATAGTCACTGGTGTGTGACAGTTAATTAGTCTCCTTTTATTTCCAGTAGAGAAACGGAGCTTGATTTTCTATGACACATAACCTGTCTCCCTAAAATGGACATTGCAAAGTAGTTGTGAATTTTAATCGCTTTTGTTTTTTCTTTTGTTACTATACACTGTAGTGAGTCCCTTTAAGGAGCTGAGCTACAGCTTGACAGCTATACCTACCATTAGCTTCAGTGGGATTTGCAGGTGTTCAGCAACTGCCTGGATGTGGTTCCTTGATGTTTTGACAGCTGTGCTATGTACATCATTCTCACATAATGGAATAACACCTTGGAAAACAACAATGTAAGTAGGATGAAAAACGCTGTTGTTCAAGTCTGTTTCTCTACTTCTTCTGAATTAAGATATGTTGGAAACCAGAGCTTATTTTCAGTTTTGGTTTTGTGTAGGTGCTTGTGTGTCATACTGGCCCTCACTGGTTTGCTCTTCTACAGTTCTAGGCAACTGCATTGCATTTGCAGCTCTTCTACTTAATCCTGAGGTGATTTATACATCTCAGCCAAGCACATGTTTACATGCAGTGATACAGCCTCGGACACCAGCACCAATCAACAGGCCTCAGATGGGTCTCACAAAGAGGTTCCTCAAGACCAGCCAAAGCACTGACTGTAAAGCAGTTGAGTCTAACAGGGCAACGTGGGGTGAACCAACAGTATCTGTAAACAAGAGTACAGCAATGAGGACACTGCAAGGGTCATTCTGAACCAGTTCCACCATTGGCTATGATTTTCTCATATGATCTTGCTGCTTAGAAACATCAAAGAAGCCTAAAGATAATACAGCACTTGGGGGTCTCGAGGCACTCTCTGCCTGCAAAGACATTGGCATCAAACAAGAAATCAGCACAAGAGCAAGAAGTATGGAATCAAGTTCCTCACAGGTTTCATGCCAATGTTAGCCCAGCCAAAGAATGATCTCCCTCATGTGCCTTTCTTCAGCAGGAGCGTTGGGGGTGAGCTTTGAGCAATGGAGCTGATACTGATTATGGAACCATTCTCCAGACCTGAGTTACGAGAGGCTGTCAGCACCTTTCATCAACATGCATCATATTGCTAATGGAGCTTGGAAAGGACCTACTATTTTTCAATATTTTTCCCATTATTGTAAATAGATGAGATTCTGCTCCAGGCCACGTATGAAAGATGAAAAATGAGGAGGAAGAGACATGAATAAGTGCAGAGAATGCAAAGAGAGAATGTGATTGCTCTTATTTCTTTGCCTCAGAGAGGCATATTCTTCCCCTTGACAAAACTAGAAGTTGTCTTGAGAAGAAGCCAGCTGATGTTACCTGGTGAGCAAGAAGCAAAAAGTATGCCAAAGAAGCAATACTCGCAGTGGAAAACTCCAATTATTTTAATGCTTTCAACATTCTATCGGCATTCACTTTTACCTAAGCCTGAATACCTGAAGTATGATAAGAAATTTATCTGTCTTAAAAAAGAAATAATAATTCCCAAGAGTGGTAAACTAAACAATATTTTCAAAACATCTGCGACTCTAAATCTCTTTCTAAAATTAAAAAAAAAAAAAAATCTTACCTACTCTCACATATATGAAATTTAAGGATAAAAAAAGTTTTTTTACACAGAGTTTGCTGATATTGTATTAAAACAGCTCATATAGCTGAAAACAGATGAGTTTTTCTCAAAGAAAAAAAAAAATCACCTAAATAAGCTGTCTGGGTTCTTTTGAAAAATGCCCTCAGCAAATCTTCAAAATCAATGAAACCCCATATTTTCAAAAGCTTAATATTTTAATACTAATTTTAATCCAAATTTTAGCAATCCAGTCTGTCCATTTAAAACAGAGTTACTGAATTTATCACCAGGAAGTCATGGCAGTGCTAGAGTAAAGAGAATCTTAACACAGAGGCAGCCTGCCACTATCTGCAGGTTTAAATGATTTGTAGTGGGTCTCTCCTCAAATCAGTTTCACAGTTTTCTTATGATAGAAACAGATTTCACCTTTCAGTGTTTCTCAGCTGACATGCTATGTGTGTGTAACATATGCATATGTTTTTTGCTGTTCATTTTGTAAGGAAAACCAAAACAGATCTAACAGATGAACTTCCTGCAATTTGTAAACCTGACATGAAGTGCTACAAGAATTTTGAAGTCTCCTTGCTCTGGGGAATTAGTGTGGAAGTTTAAAGGAACGAAACAGATTGGTAACCCTGCCTCCATAATCTTCCCACTGATAAAATCTAGATTCCCTCCTGCCTCTCTTGTTTTGTTTTTCTTCTTTGTTTGTTTGTTTGTTTTGGGGGGGTTTGTTTGCTTGTTGTTGTTTTTCTTAGCTGAACTGGTTAGATAGATGTTTGAAGACAAAGAGAGCATGAAAGAAATTATAACCTTGTAACTACCATAGTCCTGACTGCTGGATTGAATCCTCAGGGCAACATTTAATATTCAGATGCACAGAAACACATTTAAATAATGTCAGGATTGGGCTGTGCCACAAACCAACAGATGCTGGGCAATTCGAAGTTAAAGATGACAGTTCGTCACCACTTTTCTTAACAAGATGAAGGAAAACTGTTTAAATTAAGGATATAATTTCAGCCTTTCAAATGACTTCTTCAGTGTTTATTGGTTTGTTACAATGGTAATGGTATTTTAAGCACAGTTTTCTGTGTGTTAAATGTTAAAAACCTTCTCTGTATTCAGGCAATATTAAGTTTACAAAACTAAAAGAAAAGCAAGTGATAAAATTGAAGAATCAGATTACCAGTGAACTGCTAAATAAATCACTGTAAAAATGCTACCATATTTTTGGGAGGGGAGTGGGAAGAAGAGTGTGATGGTGTGAACATCTGACATCGTACCAAATGCAAACACAAAATGTAATGCTTAAGAAAAAATGAAAAAGCATGGCACTGAAATATTACCCACACAGGGAACATAAAACATTGTGGAATTGATTCATCTTGCATAGACAGCTTTGTCTAAAGCCTCATTTTTATAATCCTTTATTTGTGATGAGAGGATACTGAGTCATGGTAGTATTTACTTTAAAATATAAAATTGAAGAAAAAGTTATTTTCTCACACACAGAGACTGATTATATATCTGTAAATATTTAAATTTAATATAAATAGTATAGTAAACAAGAAGCTAAGTGGTACAAAAATACCACCACCATTACAGGGTTACAGCTGTAGACACTTCTGGTATGATCACTTCTTTTTTTGCAATTAATTCCAGTTATGTAATTTATTAGCCTTTGAGAAGCCCTCCTGACCCTCCCAAATGCTTTCATAGGAAAGAAAAGTGAAATCACTTCCCAGTCATACTTATTCGTATTTAGAAGAGAAAGAAAGAATGATAGAAAGAAAAACTACCTGAAAAGTAAGAAGACTTATAATGAAGAACTCAGATTTTCAAGCTGTTCATTAGTTGAGTCCCACCCATGACACAGGATTATATATATATAAACTTTAAAAAAAAAAAGTGAGGAAAAAAAAGAGATGTGAGCAATAAGAAGCATGAACTTTTGTCAACCTGAATTAAAGAGAGAGACAAAAACAAGTGGAAAAACAAGGGAAAAGTTCTAGTTGAGGAAAGACTGAAGGGGCAGTACCACAGGTGTAGGATTGCGTAGTATAAAAAACAACTTCAAAGCATCTGAAGCTTAAAAATACAGAGAACGTCTTTGAAACCATAGACATCCATATACAAAAAAGAAAAAACTAAGAGGCACGGGTATGCCTGAAACACACCTATCAAGACAAACAATTCAACTGTACGTTCACAGGATTGTTTTACAAGTCTAACATACATTTTCCTGAATCCATGCCTTTTATTTCTGTACCTTGTTTGAAGAAACCATACTACACAAGGTAGTTAAGTACTAGCTGACTTGAATGTTTAAAAAAAGTTTTCTCGCTCTCAAGGAAAGATTTATGTAAGCCAGCATACTTCAAACACTTGCTTATTTCATCCCACAACAAACTCAGTCAGCTATATTTTAAGAAACATCCAAGCACCATGAAGAAAATAAAAACAAAACTAAAACAAAACAGAATACTCACTAGGTAGAAGCGGCCAAACAGCAGCAACAGGTCACTGGGATACAGCTACTACTACTACTACCAAATTAAAAAAAAAAAAAAAATCGACAAGTCTTTGCCAATTTAAAGAGCCAGCGCCACCCCAGCATTCAGCAGGAGGGAGGAAAAAAAGTTTCTATAAGATGAGAAATGCATGTTTGTTTGTTTTTTCAATATGTGCTCCTCCGTATTTTTCCTGCACCACTTTTGGCCTCCAAATTCTGCTTTATGAATGAGCCTCATAGGTGTTCTTTTCCTCTCTTTTCCTGTATTTCATTTTCTTTAGATTTACAAGCTTTGAAATCAATAGAATTACTTTCAGACAAAGCTGATGTAAAAAATAGATATTTTAAAAAATCAAGATGCATTTTAGACCATCTTGGCAACAAAGACAAAATTACTTTTCCTTACCTTTTACAAAGTTAAGGTAGCTGAATGAATACATAAGTGTAGAAAACAAAAAGGAAACAGCTGAATTGATATCAGTATCACTCTAGCTGTTGTGCTCAGTAGCAAAAATTGTGGGAGGGGTACAAAATACTGAATAAGTTAACATTTTTAATTATAGTCAAAAATTGGAAGAAAGAAAATAATAGGGAAAAACATACTTCCTAATGGAACTTGTGTGTATTTCCAAGCCCTTTTCTCCAAACTGATTGCAGAAAGATAAACAGTACTGAAAATGTTATTTGCAACTCTTTCTTACACCCAAGAGAACCCAAATGTTTCCCTTCTCCCTAAGCGCAACTTGCAATTACATTGGAGGGGGACACAGGCAGTCCTAAGAGTGAGCCCACATGTGCCAGAATGCACCAACTCCAACTGCTTCGTCTGGAGTGATTTCCCAGGATGGGTTCTCAGGCAAAGCACCAAATCCTGCAGAGCTGCAGGGGCCCCCAGGCCCTGCCCTTGGCCGAGGGAAGGGTTTCCCTTCCACAGCCTCTGGCAGAGGCAGCTCGCAGCCCAGGAGATGCTCCCAGCCCCGCAGCACCTCCCGGGTCTCCTGGATCTCCTGACGCATCTGATGCAGAGAATGTTTTCTCGCCCTAAAGCAATTTACTGACACATTCGTGGGGAATGCTGTGGGTTTTGTTTTGTTTATCATCTTGCTAATGAAGTGTTTGTTTGTGTGTGTGCAAGCGCTCTGCTGAAGAGACCTCCAATTTATCATGCTTGTGATGACATTGTTTCATCTGCAGCCTAAACACAAGCAGAGACTGCACAGAAATCTTAGGGGTGGTTAAGTGTTTAATACCGTATTTAGCACAGCAATAAGAGCCAGGGAAAAAAAAATATGGTTTAAGTGACATATATCTCCAAATCACCAGCTGATTAGGACAGCTGTATGACACTCAGAGCAATGTTCTTAGCCCTATAGCTTGGTGAAGAGTGTACAGAAAAATGGAAAATATTCCAATAAGTTGACCAACATAGAGCAGATTTTCATGTTCATGTTCAAGTCAGTTCTCTTTTAAAGAGGCAGATTATTCAACATATCTACTTATAGCAGGCTCAAGCTTGTTGGAAAGTTTGCCCCCATATAGGAGAAGAACATAATGTATTGATGAACAAGACTGCTGCTGCCATCCAGGAGTAATAAAGTGAAAAGAAATAGGAAAAAGCAATCCATTTCCGTTATTGCTCTCCAGCTGCACATTGTGTTTCTGTCTGCCATGCTTATATAGGCAAATCATTGTATTATCTTTCCTCTTGTGAATAGTCCCACTGAAGCATTTATGAAATGGAGGATGTATATGGCTCATCAAAGGCTCTGACCCTGTGGATAAATCTGTATACCTCCCTGAAGAAGCCCTTGCTCTGCTCCAGAACACATGGGTTCAGAGTCAACCCTATAATATCTGGAAGCTTTTCTACTTCCATTAGAATTCAATCAGGGACAAAGCAGACTTATAAAATAGTTGACATGTCCCTGACACCTATGGCGCAATCCTTTCCACGGTATTTGCACAAGGTCCACAAACTTTACAGCACTGAACAGGCCACTGCAAAAGAGATGTCCAGGTGTTATTCTGACCACTAGCCACTAGGACACCTGCCAGCTTTATGTAGAATGTGTTTACTAGAGAAAGCAGTCAGCAGAAAATAAAAAAAAAAATCCACAAGGAAGGAGCACTACATCAAGAGATGGAGCCCAGAGGTTCTGTACCATGAATTCTCCAGGGAAGGGAAAAATGAAGTACCTTTTCCTTCTCTAACAGAGCTCAGAGCTCAAAGTGATGCTCTGGCAGAAAGATAGACCACTGCTTTTGGAAATGTCTTCCAAATCACCATACTCATACCGACCAATAGCCAGAATCTTCATTCCAATGCTGACTTTTATGAAATTGCATTTCAGGGTCATGCCTCGGTTTGCAAATCCTTCATCCATTTATCCCTTCACATCAGATTTGGAAAACATCAAGTCCAAGGGAAGCTGATTAGAAAAGACCCAGGTTTCAATCCTGTCTCGCATGACCATTGACACCAACAGCAAGAACTGCTCCCTGTTTGTGAAGGAGCATGAGGTTGAATGGTACAATACCTCTTCATGAATACACGGTAAAGAGGCTCAAGCAACTTCAGAGAAGCTTTGACAGCTTTCTGCACCTCAGGATCTTTCCTCTTCTCCTCTTCCAGCCCCCAAATCTGCAGTCATTCAATGAAGTGCCTTGGGATTTGGGGTTGGAAGGTGTTAAGAGGATATCAGTAATCATTAGTATAATTATCAGACTTAGACATTATGCATTATTTATTCAAAATATTTATTCATTATTGTGTCCCAGATTAATGTAAGCTACTTGAGGCAAATCTATTTCTTATGGAAGTATTAGTGAGAGAAATTCTGAAATACAAACAAACAAACAAACTTTGCCAAGATCCTTTAAGGAACGAGAGAGAAAGAGAGAAGAAAAAGGGAGAGAAGAAAGTTTTAATAAGATGATTGATCCTAAAGCTGTCAGGTTGTATTATTGCCAGTATGCAAGGCTCCTCTGGGAGCACAGATGTTGATCTAATATATTTGGTGTGTGATCAAATTTAATATGTTATATCTCCTCTTGGTAGAGAGTAGGTTTTCTTCCAGTTCTTTGGGGGAAAAATGAGAAAAAAATTCATAGTTACAAAACCTGTGTGCTCAGGTTTTTTAATTGAGTAAGCTTACATATTATGTAATGTAAACTGGTGCAGCTTTGCTGGAACCAATAGCATTATTTTGATTTCTGTCTGTCAGAATCTGGTTTAGTATCAGTAACCCAGGAAGTGGTACTGTGGTTTGCAAAAATTCCATCTTACTTTTGCTAAAATTTGTTCTTAATATGATTTTTTTTATTATTATTATTATTATTAACATTACAATGACAGCAAAGGACTGTGACAGAGTCTTCCTATGTGCTCCACAGACAAGATATGGAGCACAGCAGGAGGTGGACAAGATACACTTTGAACAAGAGGGAAATACTAGAAATATCTGGAACAGAGCACTGGTACAAGTAGAAGTGAAGTCAAAATAAGCTAACTGATTTCCTCAGCCTCATAGACTCATCAATAGTGGAGCCAGCTGAACTCTCTGAGGTTTGGTGAGCTGATATGTGGCAGATTTATTATAAAAAAAGATCTTGAAAACTACATTTGCTTTGAGTGTGTACATTTTTAGGGGAAATTTATTTGCAAAATAATAAATAAACAAAATATATGGGCATGTGAAGATGTTGCGAGGCTGAGTTCCTGAACCCACTTCTCATTTCTGTCATGCTTTTCCTCTGTATTTTCTTATTGTTGCATTTTTCTATAATATTTCTTCTTACATTTACATTACAGGTCCTCAGAAAAAGAGGCAACCTTTCAGTTCTGTATTTGACTTCACCTGCTCCCAGGAAATAATGCCATGCAAAACTCAATAAAACTTTAGTTTATTTTAGTGTATTTCATTTTTTAACTGTTTTGACTCTTTACACTTTCAAGAACTCAGAAGGGATCAGAAGCAGTGGGATAAGAAAAACTGATTCATATATCCAAATGATTCCTCAGTATAAAGCCAGCCTTGATCTGCTTTGCCCTCTTCAGTTACTTTTCTACAGCCTCAGCATTTGAACTAAAAAGGGAACATGTGTCTGTATTGGGCAGTCCTTCCACACCACAGGTAGGAAAGATGGGACTTTGATCCTTCAGAACCATTTATGTAGGATCTAAAAATAATGTGCTACATCTATGAGAAATCAAAACTCATATGGGCCCAGTCCTGTAGCCAGTCACTGCCAGATGTAGACGCTCACATAAAGCAAAATCAGTGTGTACCTGTCCTTCCAGTGAAAGCTCCACTAAATCACAGGAACATAACAGCAGACCATCGAGTACACTCGTTAACCTAATGCTGCCAAGTCCACCACTAAACCATGGCCCTAAGTGACACATCTACATGTCCTTTAAATACCTCCAGGGACGGTGACTCAACCATTTTCATGGGCAGCCTATTTCAGTGCCTCAGAATTGAAGCCACATCTCCTGAAACTTAATGCAGAAACACAGACTTAATCCTATCCTATATGCATGCTGGAAGCAGTTGATGGAACCTTATACATAATCCTAGCACCTTGGGACAGAGGGCATTCAGAGCCATGAGGCTAGATCTGAGTCTCTGAGAATTTCATGTCATTTATCTTTGTCTTGTTTCAGATCAGAGAATGTACGTAACAGTCATTATAACGATGCCACAGAAAACTCTACTTTTAAAAATCTGCAGGAGCTTGTGAAACACAGAGAGAAAACACAGCAAATGAGACTGAAGAAAGAGAAAAAGGAAAGAAGGAACAGCTTGCCCAGAATTGTCCAATATCAGTTTCCAAAGTAGTCGTGAAGCAGGTTAAGGATCTCTTATGTAAATCACTTGGTGTTGACTATTCCCATCTGTTTTCATTCCACCTCCTTTAAGAAAAAAAATTTCTGGCTGATCTGAAAATGCTGAAGACAAGCCCCATCTTTTACCTTCTATCCTTTCATTCATGCTTGAATAGCTCAACTCTGTCACCTCTTTTTCTTATTCTTTTCCCTACGTTACACTTCAGTTTCGATTATTAAATCCTCAACATGATTTTCCTCTCCTGACAGACCTATTAAAATGTCTTGTCCGAAGTTAAGCCCACATTGGAAAGTCAAAAATGGAAATAGTGACAAACAAAATAAAAAACAAACCACAAAACCTAATCCACTTGAATGACTGAGAAATGTTTTTTTGAGGTGGAAGTGCAATTGAATGGCAGAAAGCTCAGCTGTGCAGAACAAAACCAACATTTTTTTAGCACTAACAAGGGTCAGGAAAGTCTACAGATGAAGCTGAGGAATATAGACTGATTGTTGGTGGAAAGCTGGTGTAGAGTTGTGCTGAAGAGCTACCTGAAGTAACTAGCAGGAACTAACTTACTGTGCCTACCAAACTTTTAAACAATGCTACATGGTCCTGAGGACCATCAACTGCCTCATGATTTGCATATCTATAGGCAGAGCAATGTATTGTCAGTTTAGAATAAGGCATGTCAGAGGAAATTCGCAATTGTTTGGCATCTAGTTCTTAAAATAGTACAGAAACTAGAAATCAGATCATGTTTCAGATGAAAAAATATGATGACTTATGACCATTCTCTGCAATTTAAAGTGGTCAGTAGTTAAAACCCAATAGAATGGTATAAAAAGTGGTGTAAATGTCAGACCAATTTCAGTAGTTATTCAATGGCATAAAGTACACATTTCTAATTAAAACAGAGGTGATGATGCATTGCATCTTGATTCTTATGTCATGACAATGAGACTTGCTCCAATACATTCATACGCACATTAGATCTTTCTACATCCAACTTCCTCATTTTATGAAAGCTGCTAAGCCAGCAAAAACATCATAATATTTCATTCGCTATGTTTTAATTCTGCTGGAAAACCTATTCAGTTTTCCTTTAAGATTTTGAGATTCTCCTACATGAATCTGTCAGCAGTGAAAAGCATTGCTATTCAAAAGGAAAACACAGCATGCCTCTCTGATAAATATCAGAAAAGGCCCTTGGTGACAGTGATGCACTTTATTTATTTATTTATTACATGAATGTATTCAAAAGCCTTTATATCATAAAACAAAGCATGGCAATAACCTACAGATATTCCCCTATCTGGGCCATTCCTCCCACCACGTGGGTCCAATGCTCTGTAAGTTGTCATTTTCAAATGTCCAGATCAGTTCATCCCTCAAAAATTCAAGCTCTTGCAGTATATAAGGTCTGCTCACGTGACTCCACGCTCCTCATCTTCCTGAAATTTAGATTTCAGCTGTCAGCTGAATGGCAAACTTCTCATTGAAATGTCATTTCACGCACTGCTAGGTTTCTCCTCCTCCCCCGCCCTCTCCCTTTCACTAACAGAGCTGTTTTGAATCTAGATAGACCTGATCTATACAACAAAAGGGTAACAAGACTTAACTAGAGTGTACATTTCATCAGCTGCACCAGGGACTTTCAGGCAGACAAATGCTGCATGCTAGTTGATACATAGATTGTTTCTCTGAACACAATGGGGAAACCTGGTTCTACTCTCACATTTCCAAAGGCAGATGTAGCTCTGCTGGCTGCAGGTAAGTCACTCACAAGCTTGGACTCATCCAGACCTTCTACTTCCAGGAATCAGCTGCCACAAAGGCAAAATACATCCAATGTGGATCAAAAGAAGCATATAGGAAAAAAGTGCCTAGCCCACAATTAGCTAGCTGGTAAACCCTGGAGTAAACCCATGTAGAATCTGCTAGATTTTAGGTAAACTCTTAGATATACCTCTCTTTTTACTTACTACAGAAGGCATTCATGGTACACAGGTTCTTAAACCTGTCTTAAATGTTTAAATTGAGAGTGGATTAGTTTGGGCTTAAGGAGCCTAGCTTTGTGAAGGAGATGCTTTAATGGATCACTGAGGTTTGTGAACTATCCTTCTCAGTCAAACGCAAGCAGATTTTGTAGTTTTTCTTCCATTACTGGTGTCATGATTGAAGTATCCATATGTTGGAGACTAGTGCTGTTTTTGATGCCCTTGGAGGTCTGACACTTTCAAGCAGCGCAGCTGGCTGAGCTGCACAAACAGAAAAGCTCTTTTAAAACAGCAGTTGGAAACCTGGTGGGATCCCCCTAGATGCTTATGTTTAAGCACCTTAATCTTGCTCAAACTGTGCAAAGAATTAGTCTGTTGCATTACTTTTTATCTGATCATGTTGCAGCATCTCTGATGTGACTGTGCCTTTGCAAGAACCTTCCTTGCACAGGCTAAATGAAAGCTCAGTACCTGAAAGCCAGTGCCATGCTGGATCTGGCCAGACTCTGGAAGCCTGGTCTGAGAGTCAGTACAGCATTACTGTTCCACAGGGACTCCAGACCACTGTAAGCAAATCTTGAGCCCTAAAACCTTGTTCTGCCCAGAGTCCTGCTTTGTAAGCATGGCATGAACTAACAAGCACTCTGAGGTGGTACCTTGGCTTCTAGAATGGAGAAGCCACAAGCTGCTCAGTGCCACTGGTTCAGCACAGCTCCACTCTGACTTATCACTCAGGCTGCATAAAACTAAACTTCCTCAACCTAGATCTGTGCCTGAGTTAATAATCAGCATATCCAATTAAACTGCAGTGGGATCTGGACTTTCTCACATCCAGATAGCTCAGGTACTTCTGTATTGCTGAGGTAGATACAACTGTGAGTCAGAAATTAAGTTTTGTTTCCTCTATTGTATTCTTTATGTAATAATAATATAGAGGGAAAATAAATATGTAAACTCCAGGTTTAGTTCCTCCTCAAGAACACCATAGTTTCCTTGATATGAATAGTAACTAACCAGGGGAATGAGCTGTAGTGTTACTGGGCATGTTAAAGTGAAGACTGGTTTACATGATTTTTACTTAAAGACATAGTTGAGCTTACACAGAAATTCAATCAGGGAAATCCTATAGGAGCAGAAAACGTTAACTGATCAGCATAGTCTCTCTGCAGATTTACGAATCTGTGAAATTCCCTGATTTTGGACCATTATCAAATGACTTTCCTAAGGCCATGCAAAGGATGTGTGATGGGCAGACAACTCCCCCAGCCTTAGCACAGGGCTAGTGCTTCCCAAGCCCTCATCTCAGGTTGCTCCTAGAGCAGCTTATGTTTGTCTTGATGGAAATAGTTCTTATGGCAGACATTAAAAGATGATGTTCATTAAGCCATCTTCAACAGGGGGATCAAGAGAAGTCACACACATTGCAAATGTCCCCTAGGAACTCTTTCCAGCTCTCGATATCCAAAATAAATAATTTAATTAAAACAAAATTTAGGAATACTATGTATTCAAACTCCAAAACTTAGAACAAGGCATCTTCCTAAAGTAAATGAACTAGAGAAGATGAAAAAGAAAGAGAAAACCCATAGCTCTGATACTAAAACACTTTTCCTTGACAAGAGAATAAAAATATATGGAATATATTTTTTTCCCTGGTGGTGTTGGCAAGACTACTGAATGTTACGTAAAGCAATGCTGCAGGTTAAAGACTGACGTTATTTGTGTCAAAAGTGCTCTGACTTTGTGCTGTTGCTACATTGAAAACCAAAACAAGTTTTAAATGAACACCTTTCCCCTGTGGAGATTTGATTTGTTTCTTGATGTTCCGTATCAGGGAGCAAAGGCACTAGGAGGTCAAAAAAAAAAACAAACCAAACAAAACAATGGGGGAGGGAAAAAACGAAAATAGGACATGCAATGTTAGATTCTTCATGTCCTCTAATCTGTGTTTATCATGTGTTCAACAAACACTGCAAATACTTAGAAGGAAACTATATTTTGTAAACAGAGATAAGGTGCCCAGAGGACTGTTTACAAGCAGAATATGCAAATCCTTATTGCATTCAAAAAAAAAAAAAAAAGGCAGTTATCTTTTCACAAAATATACAATTATATTGGAAAATGCTCTTTTTGGTGATTTTCCCATGCTGGCTTTCTATGGTCCTGCAGCTTCGCTTCATTCACAGGTGATGGAAACAGATTTGTTTCCATCAGTCACTGAGAAGCTTCACAATTTCATACCAGGGAAGTATCTCTAATGTAATCCTCCTCAAAGTTCTTTAAACCAGGTTTAACTCTAAAAGCTAGGAAAAAAAAAAATACATGTTGGTCCTTTCCTGCAAGTGAAGTACTTCATAGTCACATCCCTCCGTTAAATGTGGTGCTATGAAAATAAATCAGTCTGACACCAAATTACAGCTCCTGGTTTCAAACTCTTGCTCCTTTTATGGAGCAGATAGAGAGCTCTTTGTGTCCTGTCATGCTCTTCCCCATTCAGGGGAAGCTTTTTGGGAATGGGGAGCCACCCTGAGCTATTTCATTGCAGTAGTGTAGCAGGAACAATAAAATCTCACAACAGAGGTATGGGAAGCTTTACAACTGCTGGTGTCTCTGAACACAAGGTGCAGAAAAGAACCAAATCATACACTGGCCAAAGTAAAATTCCATTGGATGATGCTGAATTTGACGAACTTCTCCTGTTTGCAAGCTGCAGATCTCAGTCATATCTTTCTACTGGTTTTTATGGGGAATAAGGACTAATGTTACCAATAATGTGGCAGAATTTTTAATACCTAGTACCTGGACTTTGGAGCATGGAGGCTTCCAACCCAATATCTACACACCGTAGCATCTTCCCAGTCAGAACAGAACAATGACCCTTCCTTATGTCTCATTTCATTTTTGTTGCTTTTGAGCAGGATAACTGCTCATGAAAAGGATAGAAGAGGAGCTATAAAGACCCTGACAGTTACATCTGGGCAGTGTAGGGGTACAAGAAGTGGGGTGTGAAGGAAAGATGTGCCATTGGGACAACTTCATAAAGAACTGAATAGTTTAAGTGTTTGCTACTGGATATAGTTGGTTTTGAGCTTGGAAACAGCATTGATTAAAATTCTGAGCAGCTCCTGCTGCTGAGGAGAAAGACAGATAATCTCACCTTGAACCTCTGAGTATTGTTGCTTTTCTGATTATTATTCTACAGGGTCAGAAAGAAGTGGTAATATTGCAGTGCTGTTAGAAGATTTTCAGTCCAATTAAAAGGCAAATCAGCAGCTATGTATTTCTTTAGTTTTGACAAATACAACCAGAGATATTTATTTACTCTGTAAGCATAAGAAAACCCTAATCAAAAGAATCTATTCATTAGAGCAAGGATCATAATCCAGTTTCTTATTCCTGCTCCCAAGATGGTTGTACAAGAAATGAAGACAAGTGTGGGTACTTGACAGTCGCACTACCTGACATCATGCATCATGGAATGACGGCTTTGTCCATTTCTTTCTCACCTATATAGAAGAGAAAGCTTCAGTCTACCAAACATAATGGAATAAGGAAATCAGTAATCTAAAACGTACGTATCTAATCCATGTTAGTCACATCAGCTTCCACTAGAGCCAACAGAGAAAGATTATCTTCTGAGGTGATTAATCCCAGCCTGAGAGAGGTGTCTGAAACTAGAGGGATTTATCACCATCTCCACCAAGTACAAAGGGAGTTTGGACAAGGGGATCAGATTAGACATGTGTCTTGTAGACAGCCAAGGTCAGGGAGATGAATGCTTTCCTACTCACTCTTTATAGACATGGACTCCCATTAGATGCACCTATGCCATGGTTTAACCCCAGCTAGCAAACAAAACCACAATAGCTGCTCACTCACTCCCCACCCCAAGCAGGGGAGAGAATCGAAAGGGAAGGAAGAAATTCTGGACTGAGATAAAAACAGTTCAATAAAATAACAAAATAACACTAATATTTTACAACTAATAACAATATTTAAAATAAAATACAAAATAAGTGATATTCAATGCAATTCCTCATGAACTCTGTCCCTGTCAAGCAGTCAGTGCTGGGAAGAGAGAGACCACCCTGGTCCTGAGCAGCAGATCTCGGAGAGAGAGCGAAAAGACCCAAAAGGCAGAAAGGCCCAGAGGCCAACTGCAAAAGGGCAGAAGGGCAAAAGGCTGAACTAACAAAACTACTAATAACTGAACTAATAGAACTTCTGAATGGAACTCAAATGGAACAGAGCTGAACTGGAATGGATCTAACCAGACAGAAAACCCCACTCCAAGTAAATATGAAGCATGATGCTAATGGTGTAGAATATTTTCATTTATCAGTCTGGATGTCAGTCAAAGTCTGTCCCATCTATGCCTCCCTTCCTAGCTTCCTCACACCTTCAGATACAGAGCCCAGGAAGACCTTGGTCTCCCAGACAATGACTAAGTTATCAGTAAGGTCTTACATTTTCTTCACTCTAACTCAAAACCACAGGAAAGTTACTTGAAAAAAAAAAATCTGAACTCTATCCTGGGGTGCTGTCTTATTATTCTTAAACTAAATCCAAACAATGACCATGCCAGCTAGGAAAAAGAAGAGTTTCTAAATACATGAATAAAATTAGCTCAATTTCAGTCAATCCAGTGCAACCCGTCGCACTCAAAGCAGAGGAGGTCTGTCTCTACTGCTGCGCCGACAGCAAATGTCAGTAATATCAATCAGAAACATCCCTAGTCTCTTATTGCTGACATACATCTGAGCAACTGCAAAATACAAATTACAGTATAATAGCACCATTTCACGGTGCTCTGAAACACAAGGACTTTTGCAGAGAAACACTGTAGCCATTTAAGTGTGCATGGGAACTGCTGGTGAAAATGTAGCAAATCAGAAACCTTCACTTGCCTACAGCTGAAATTGAAAGACGTGGAGAATGAAACAATACAGGAAGAAGAGTGAGGCTGAAGATTAAAACATACCTTTAATTTATCTGAGCAACCTCCTTTGTTTAGTGAACACTGGTTAGAAATGAGAGTTGTCTCTGGAATGAGAGCAAGTAAAACAGCAGTGTAATTACACATGACTGTCATCTATAATACAGTTATTTGAAATCCCACATATAGCAAAGAAAATATGAGACGTTTATACCATTAACTCATGGGGCTACTTCTGACAAATACAGTGCATGTATTTATCCATGCTTTCTCTGCTTAAGAACTGGTGAGCTGCTGATGACAGCAAAATAGGGTGGCCAAAATCAGAAAAGCCAAGCTAAGGCTCAGTAATTTCTCAGGTTTATAGGACTATGCCTCTTCCCTCTTTCACACAAGAAAAAGTTGTCCACAACACCACAATGGAGCTGGTGACATGCTCCTGAGCAGAGCCTGTGAACATGGGCAGGCTGCAAAGCACACTGAGCATGACCTAAGAGCAGATCATATGGTTCATCAACTCTTTAGACCTTAAGAATCTGTTTCCTTCATCTTCTCCTCCCCAGACACCATCACACAGCATTTAATAGAGGACTAGCTGGGGAACACGAGCTTCACCTGTTCAGCTGGGTGAAATCCAAAAGCACAACACTGCTTATGCCAGGCTGGGATACCAGGACTCCAGCTTGTCTTGCAGTGGGACTTCTAAATATCAAATACAAAACAAAGAAACAACAAAAAAAAAATCACACACACACACACAAAAAAAAAAAAAAAAAAAAGTGACTGAAAACATAAGGATATATAAGATCTAGAATCTGTCTTGACAACTATCACAAGGCACTTTGACCAACCACTGGCTATGGCTACTTTGAGCTTTGTCATTCAGAAGCTGTTCTACATGCTAGGTATGTATTCCAGTAGCTCTCAGACTGGCTGTGAATGTTTCCATCAGAGGCAGAATGCTTCCAATGAAGTTTGCTGGTGGGAAACAAAGGCCATTTGGAGAGAATCATGCCTCAGGCCCTGCTGGGTCTTCCTCAGGTGTGGGTTTTCGCTGGGATTGAGGACAGTCTGAAAGCCATAGCAAAACAGTAACCACCTCTTGCATGTACAGTGAACTTGAAATTCCTGTTAATTCTTTCCCTGATTTAATGTTGAAGCGAGAATATTGATGCCTTTAGTTGGTTCCTATGTCCTGAGGGCTTCTGGTATGCAAGAAATACCTTGAGGTCATGAGTATTGGTCTATTATGAGACGTAAGCAGCAAAACAAAACAAAAAAAATGTTAACAACTGAAGTGCACTGAGTGGTTTGCAGCCAGCTCTACTGCTGATATCAGGTTACAGCCTTCAGTAACATTCTACATTTCAGAAAGCTTCTAATGTGCACATCCTTTGTCCTGCAACAAGTTAAGTTTCTTGACTACCTGCTTGTTACATCTGTCAATCACATATGAAAACCAATGCTGGAAAGTAATCTGACAATGCTGTTGCATTCAACAGCTGTGATAAGGATGAACTTTAAGGCTCAAAGGACTTTGGTGGCAGCAAACCATCCACAGCTTGGATCCTAGCAATTGCTGTCAGGCTTACTTTCATTAAGCTTTTATCAGCAAAAGAAACTGAGAGAAACCAAACAAAATAGAAAGAAAGTAATATTAAAACATGAACTTCTGACAAGAGCTAAACCAAGTCTCTACTTGCACACAGATTTTTTTCATAATCTTGCAGGGAGAGAGGAATGTGGATAAATTTAAGCAGAGGATGTAATTCTCCATTTTCTATGCTCTTTTGACTCCTGTTTGTATTCCTAGAAAAACAAGCTGCTTTGCATCCAGAGGACTGAACCGTGTAGATACCTTTTAAAATCCCCTGTCATACTGGGAAAGCAGCACCTGAGTGGGAAGGGATTTTTAGAAAAACTTTGGCCAAGACAGGGAAACAAATAACTTTACCTAGGCTGTCCATGCCTTTATTTATGCCTGAGCCACTGGGAAAAACCTGACTTCACAGGAGGGGAAGACAAGCAGAAAGAGGTGCATGTTCTAAATATTTTTTTTTACTCATCCAACTACTAACATAGTATTTTTTATCAGCAGCTATATCTAAGGCCATCTCAAGAAATGGATGGCAAGTTCAGTTAGAAATAAACTCAACAAACTTCATTAAAATCAGTGCAGTCATTTGTGATTTAAAGTTTTGAAGAATATTTTCCAGTGCAATTGTTCCCTTGCTTTGTAAGGAAGATGTTGTAGTAGTAACAGTAACATACATGTGATGAAGCAGGGAGTGGGTGAAGAGAGCCCAAGACCTCCAAGGATGCTGGCTGCTGGACTGAGATGATGTACACTCACTATTCAGCCTGCTCTGCAGGAAGTCGGGCTGTGCTGGAGTCCAGGGCTGCAGCTGCGATCAGACAAGCAAGATGCCGAGCAGGATGTGAATATACCACCTGCTGACAGCTGTGTTGGCCTCATTTCTTCAGACTCCCCGAATCCAGAGTAACACATCCTTCCAGTCATCAGATTTCCTGTGCTATTAAAAGAAACATCTTAACCCCTTAAATTCCAATAAACCTGCACACACAGCCTCTGTTGATGCCAGCTTAGAGCAGTCTGGTTAATGCAGTCACCTCCCTGGGGACTCACGCCAGCCCACTCAGAGCTGACTGAAGCACATCTCAAGAGATGATGCAGGGTTTACACTCACCCTTATTTTCCCAGTGTCTTCACAGTTCCATCCAATTAGGACTGAGACTTAACTGAATCATTAGATTAAATTTATATAGAAATGTATTTTCCCCCTCTGCCCCAAGAAGAGATGTATTTAAAACAGCATCCAGAAATTGTTTCAGATACACTGCAGGTTTTGACAGTAGTTTCAGCACCAGAAACTGGTTTCAGCTTTTTTACCCTAATTGGTTATCATATTGTCATCATGCATTTGTTTCCTGAGTTTTCTATCTGTAGGGGAAAAAAATGTAGGAGAAAAGCTTTAATTTGAAAACAAGTTTTAAATAATGGGCACCAACACAACACACTTAAATTTTAATTAATATTGGATATATGTCCCTAGAAATCTTGTGTGAAACATTTTAAATACATACATATAAATGAGTAAATTTTTTCTTACCTAAGGGCAAAACTCTCATTTACCTAAATCAATGCCTATTGATTTACAGATGATGTTTGTGTCTCTATGTATTACATCACCCTGGACAGATCCCTTTGCTTTTCTTACTAGGTTCACTGGTTTACCTTGAAAAGTAATACACTTTGTTCAAATATGTGTTGAACACAACAACAATGCTGCTCAAACGTGCATCATCACTCACGCTTCCCACTTAGTATATAAAACAATACCTATGTTTTAGATGCTCATATAATTTAAATCAGACATGCATACAAATTCAGAAATACTGGCCAGGATAGGATGGACCATATGGCAAATCCAAGCATGTTTGTAACCTAGACAAAGGTTTGGCCTTGGATTCCACAGAAAGGTTAGCAAAATGTCAGCCTGTCACATCTTATTAGCAGTAATAATAACAACTCGCACTTCTGAAAGCAAATACCATCTGCGTATCCTAAAGCTCCCAGCAAACATTAGCACGCCAGCCCTAGAAAGACAATGCTTTCCTTTGTAGGCAGGGCAACACCAAGGCAGGAGGAGCAGAAAGCATGGAGGACTCCAAATAATGCCTAGAGATGCATCAGAGGTGAGAGCAGACAGATGAGAAAAGGGAAACCTTGCAGAGGAAGGGGTTGAAGTCACCAAGGAAGCATCAAGTCCTATTGGGAAAGGCTGTCTTTTTTTATGTGTTTTATTTTTAAATAAGATCCAGATCTGGTGTAAAACAATCTTAAATTTAATGGTACTACAGTGATATACACAGTCCAGCTCAGTTGTCAGGTAAATATCAGCAGAAATTTGTAACAGATTGGTGGAGTGGGTTTCTTGATCCGCTTCATACTTTCCAAATACTGCAGATGTCCTTAGCTTAAAAAAAAAGCACAACCAAAAGCAAATCCAGCAATAACTTTCACTAACTTGACTCTAATTGAACTGTCGTGTGTATAACCATTCTAGAGAAATGGTGATTCCCGCAATCAGCTAAAAGGAAAGAGGCTGCAGGAAAAATAAGCCAGAGACACAGATAAGAAGATTTTATTCAGCTTTATTTGACAAGTTTTATTACACTGAGAAAACATAACGTATCTAATCTCTTTGCAGCTGTTGCAGCCCTTCAGCCTTTATTACTTAAATCCTATTAGATATAAAATTGTTTCTATTTGTCAATGGCATGATATCTTCTTTTATTATTATTATTATCACCATCAGAGTCTTGCAAGTATGGCCATGAACATAATTTCTGGTCCATCTTCTTACCAATAGTTAAGGTTACACTGTGATGTTCCCCTGTTTAAATGGCCTACTTTTTCAAAAGTCCTGGAGAGCTCTCTGTGTTGTTAGTATACACACAGTGGCACTAAATAAATCTCAGCAAGTAATGAAAACCTCTGAAAACAAACCAGTACAGCTAAATATTTCTATTATGGGTGTTGAAATTCCAGTTATACTGGGCTGAGCTCTGTATTTACCTATATGAAGACCTAGAAGCAAAGCCTTTCATCACTGTACACAGGTTTTTCAATTTATCACTAGTAAAACTTTAATTCTTAATTTTTCACAGAATTATGAAGGACATTCTTTTTCCAACAGGAATACCCACTGTTACAAATAAATAAGGCTACTGCACTGCCTCTTTCTCGCCTTGTCCCTTGGATAACCCCTCCTATGATTAATTAGACCCTCACTTAGCAGCACGCAAGGGGCATCCCCACCATGATGTTTCCTCGCAAGTGAAGTCTGGTAGCTCAGGGCCAGCCACAAGAACACACCACACAGCTGCCATTCCCATGAAACATGTGTGCCTCATTTCCACATGGACACCATTTTATTTTTTAAAGCACAAGATTTTATTTTCTGGGGAAGTGACATTTTAGCCCCACTGCCAATGAAAACTGTAACATGGCAACATCAGTATTCTGTTACAGTTGGTTTCAACAGATGTTTTTTGACCAGGTGTTCTTGCAGCATTAGCAGGTTAGGGAAGAAAAAGCATAGAAGAAACAATAAGGCAAAGTTGTCTTGCCCACAAGCCTCTGGCAGATTAGAATACAACATTAGAGTTCCTCAGATGCCTGCTCTTGCCTGCACTGAGAGCATCATATTCATCCAGTTAAAAAGGGCACTTTCATGCTGAAGAAAATTAGTATTTGAGACTCCCAGTGCCATAAAAGTTTAACAAATGAGCAAGACACTGATTTTGGATGCATAACAATAAGGAGGGGGAGTTGTTTTCTCTTTTGCCTATTGTTTTTTTATTGTTATTGTAATCTCTTTTTCTCTCTTTTTATTAGTTTAATTTTCTTTTATGTAATTTAGTTTTTATGGAGCAGATTCATCCTTGCCATACCTCTAGTAGAATTTCAGGGGAGACAAAGACAGCCCTTTGAGTCTTCAAGAGATAAAACATTAGTACTTTTCTTAAAGCTTTCATATTTAGATACTATCAACATCGCTTCTCTTTATTGACAGTAACAGTCATGGCCAAGAAGTGGCTCATGAGTGATTCATGATCTGCTTGCTTATCAAATGTGCTGATTTTCTAACTGCATATTTTAGCGTGCTGAAATGTGAAAGGCATTAATTTCGGACAGCAATATGTATGGAAATGAAGTGAAAAGTTCAGGAGCTGGGAATTGCTGCCTTGAGCAGGAACAAGACACTGCGTGGTAACTTTTTCCCATGGGAGAGAAAATCTTCTGTCTCTTCCAGCATTCCTACTGCATGTTGTGCAGCATCTTGCACAGGAACTCTCTCAAGCCTTTTACAGGCAGACTAAAAAGCTGGGCAGCCCTCCAAGGTGGGCAACAGAGAACTGGGAAGCTGCACGAGACCACAGACATAAGACTGAATGCATCCAGAAGCAATCATATCTTCCAAGAGGACAAAAAAAGATAGAGGCAAGGGTAGGTAGGGACATGTCTTGGAGAGGTGAGGGTGTAGCACAGAAGAGTGAAAAATATATGAAAAATGCAGTGATGGACTTGATTTGGAAAGACACAGGTATATAGTGAAGGAGTTAAAAGTCTGGGATGTTGGTTTTTGGGGATGTAGGACGTGAAAGTGAATTGTGGGGTAGGTCTCAGACAAGTGGAGACTTCCCTAAATGCTGGGCTGTGAAGTATACCCTTCATGAAACTGAGAATCTTTATTCCAAAGAATGGTAAATACATGACAATTAAGTCTTGCCTCTTAAGACTTGTGGTTTAAGCATGTCTTTTAGTGACCTATTGAATCAATGTTTACAGGCTCTACTTCTGACAGTCAACTATGATTTAGTTTTGGAGACAGGAAGTTCAAGGAGTGACTACAGAAAGCCATGATAACGAAGACACAACCAGAACTGAACTGCTGAACAAGGCAGATCTCTTCAAAGCACATAGACCAGTTCTAATAAAAACACTTGAACATCTGAAACAGTGCTTGAATGATTTCTTAATTTCTAAGTTTCACCCTGTAATGTAACACTAATTAGTAATCTAGTTTGGCAACATCTTATCTCATTCGGCATTTCTATTTTTGATACAAAACTTCACAGGCTGTTCGCGTGCTGTCCACTCTGTGTTCAAGGAAAGCAAAAAGACCATGTGAAAAGCTACTCTTGGTGTTTCTCCAAGTGAATCCCATCAGACCCTGCTTCACAGAGTGATATTTAAGACCTGTGAAGGACAGAAAGTGAGGTACCCCTAAATATCTGACACAGTAAGAAATCTGGCCGACTTCACCTGGAGGGTGTCCCATCCCACCACGGTGCTCTAAGGGATCTAACATCCAGGGTCAAATTCAACAGGACAGATGAGATCAAAGCGGCAGAGGACTGAAGGAAGAACATGACTCTGTAGTGCAATAGTTAGAGCAAAACATGTAGGAAGGGATATTGAAGGTGACTAAGTCATACAGATTTTTTTTTTTTTTAATTGTTTCTGTCTATATCTCTTTTATAAATTCATATTATGGACTTGGTGCGAAGTGCATTCACAATTTCTAGACCACTAAGTCATGCTCTTCCTCACTTTGCTCTCCATCCACTGGTGACTGAGCTATTTGGTGTTCAGCTGGTGCCTGTTCTGCTTACGGATGCCAGCAAGTGACATCAAATAAATGTAACCCACTCAAAATGACCATGCTCATTATGAGCGGTTACTACAACTAGAAAGCCTGTTGAGGCCTGAAGCCATTGAATCATTATAAAAAGCAGACAGACTTTCTTCTACAAGAACTTTCAATGACTCAGTTTTGCTATTTTTTGTGGTTGGGTGCACATACTAAAACTAGTTTCCAATTAATAAGTGATGAGCTTTTATTAGACTCCTTGACTCTGCACTTGTGGTTTTGAGCACACCTGAAGTTTAATAATGTAAATAGCTCTATCCTCTAAACATCAATTTTGTAACAACACAATGTCACAATTTAGGCCATAGGAAGAAGAAAGAACATACAAGAGTCTTTTTGAGATTACAAAGAAGTGTAACAGGACTTTTTTTTGTCAGTTTTGTATAAAATGAAAGAAACTTATTGTGTATTAGGAGCCAAAAAAAGAAAATAAATTAATGCACTGGAGTATTATTCTTGCTATTATTAAAAAAAAAAAAAAAAATTGCTTTGATGTTTGATTCATTACACTCAGAACAAGTGTATCATTCAGATTTTCAGAGTCTTTAAAAAAAAAGTGTAAAAGAAGTGAGCAATACTCCAAGGATGCAACCCTGTGTCAACTGTCTGTAACAGGGACATTAAATAATTATATGGTACTTAGTACAGACAAAATGCAGTCCAAGACTTAACCAACAGATCTTCATAACTCTCCTCTGAGACAGAAACTGTATCACCACTTCGCAGATGGAAAACTAAAAAGAAGGCAAAATCTTTATTGTTCTATAATAACTATGACCAAATGATTATGTTGTCAATCATTCATTCCAGCTTGCTTACACAAAGCATAATACAAGAATTAGACATGGTTTATGCTAAAATAAAAACTCTAAAAACTTCACTCTGAACAAAAAACTGCTTTTCTCCTAGCTCTGGATTTAGGCTAAAAAAATCTGCATGAAAGGAGCATATGTTATCAAAGATGTTATTATGCCCTCAGAATAATAATGTGACTTTACTGAAACTGAAGTGCTGCTTTTGAAATGAGCCAAATTTAGTCCATCAAAATAACCTAATTAATTTAGTAAGATTCAATAACAAATAACTTTGCTCGTCTCTGGAGGATTTGCAAAATTGATAGGTGAAATTTAATTATATGGAACCAAGATTTTCAGGGAAGGACCAGTTTGGGCAACTTACTCTCTTCATAAAGTATTTCTCAGCACTGGTTCTCATTAAAGCTGCATCTAGCACTAAGCGTCTTTATATTGAGACTACCAAAGTGAGGAATTTCTCTATCAATATGAGTTTTGGATACGGAAGGACTCTTCAAAACTATGCTCTGTGCTATATTCTGGCATGAACCTGTGCTATGCAGAGCATATTTTTCCAGTAAGCAATAGGATGGCTTAAAATAACTACGAAGGCTGATCTAAATCAGCAGAGCTGCTAAAGAAAATTATTTCACAGCAGCCGGTTATGAATTCCTGGCCTTTCTTTGGTCCAGCCCTTGCTATGCCAGGGATCAGGACATTTTGAAGAGTACAGATTTTTATTTTAAGTTAGTTTTCAGCCAAACCAGTTCCCTGACCTGACTCATCAGAGACCTAACACCAGCATTAGGTCTGGCAAAAAGAGGATGGGGGAACAAATAGCAGCAGCACCATTTTCAAGAATAGCTTGGATTTAAACTCTGCTAAATCCAATGCAAAACTGCAGCTATTGTATCTGCCCACCAAATAAACAAAATAAATAATATAGGCAAAATCAGCAGGAAAATTAAAAGGGCCAACAGTAAAATATCAGCTCAGTGACAGCTAAGAAAAGAAAACTATATCTCTCAGCTCTATAATTCAGTCCTAATGAGAAGCCTGCCTGAAGCAGCTGGGTATTAGATGATATTTGATTACTCATCAATTAATCAAAAACATGGGCAATTTCACTAAGTTTTCAGCCAAAAGAGGTTGTGGAGCTGTTACCATAAACACACATGGTAATGTTATGCACTGATTCAGAAAAAGGAATCTCAATGAACTCAGCAGAGAAACAATTTGGCAATGGCACAAAAGTATTCTCTTCTGGTTTAGAAGTTCGTCAAACAAGAGACGAATTTCTGGAAAACCACTGTGCTATTTAATCTTTATTGTTTAAAAAAAAACATTGACAATTGCACCACTACAATTTTGTTCCTGTTAAATAAACACATACATACATATATGTCTGTACGTTTACGTACCTATATACACACATATAAATATTATATATTTAACACACCTTTTTTGTTGGTTTGTTTTGTTTTTCATTTCTAATCCTTTTCTTCTTTTTTTTTCCCCTAGTGTCTTTCTCAGAGAAAGCCTAGCTTTTTCCAGAATTAGCTCTTTGCGGTAGATAGTGTCTGAATTCAGCCAGCTTTATAAACTGCTGTGCACTCAACGAGACTCTCCAACCGAGTAGAGTTTCATCAACATGCCAGCAAGGGATTGCAACACTGGGAATGGCAGAATAAATTAATGATGCATTAACTAACTTGTGTATCTGGGACATTAGCTGTAGAAGGGCAACCAGGAAAATATAAGACAGAGGTTTTCCTACCAGTTTTTAATGCTGAGAACCAGGCTGGCTTGGATTTTCATTTCATCTGTTCAATCTGATTTTGTTACATTTGTGATCTTTGAGATGGCACACTGCAAAAGCCTCTAGACATTTATCTTCCTAACTCCTTTTGTAGGTGAATGATGGGCTCAGAGGGACTAAAGGCTTTTCAAATCTAACTTAGAAGCATAAGGTATTAGTTCCCTCTGCTTTTTGTCACTAGTTATCACCCCAGCTACTGGACATCATAAAGCAATATGTGCTTATGGGTTGGACACCAAAGTCAGGAGACAGCATATTAGCTTAGGCTGCCCTTGAAGCTGGTCTTATGTGAGCACATCATAATGAAGCTTCTAGAATGTGTTGGGCACGTGTTCACACCAGCTGCCTCCACCAACAGAGCCTGGGAAGCAGGGTGAGCACTGAGCACAGGGCAGTCAGTGCTGCAGCAGTTTCCTTCCATGTACAGAAACCAGAGCTGCTAGGGCCGCATATTTTGGTAAGACAGCACAGCTTTATGCAAAGACGTGCATACATTTTTAAGCCTAATTTGACTCTGCACCTTTCTAACAGCATATGTAGCTATATTGACTTGGTGTACAAGCTCACTGGGACTGCATGAAAATTTGGTGTGTATTCGATCATGCACTGTGTGATGTTCACTGAGAATACTGTCCCCAAGTTTTAATTGTGTGAAAGCATGTTATTTCTCATATGATACACTACTGGATTTTCCACTTACATGCAAGTAATATTTTCATTAGTGTTCTCTTAGAAAATCTTGCTGGTTTCTTAGAGAAAATCTAGTTTTTATGACAAAATGTTGATTTCTTGCTGAAGACAGATTTTCAGCTTTGCAACACGAACAGAGTAACAAAATTTCAATCACTTTTCCCAGATTATTCCTCTGAGGGAATCTTCACAAGCATATTTTATTCATACAAGACAATATAAAGTAGTAAATGCAAGCTACTGAAATATATTGCTGCTCAATAAACTATCTCCAAAACTTGCAATACAACAAGTTAATTTACTTTATTTCTTTCATATTAACCCAAATGCAGTGTACTTTTGAGACTAAGGCAGCTGAGCTTGTGGGTATAGCAGGAAAGAATGACTGTCAAACTGAAGTCTGCATCCTTTTTATACACATACAGACATGCATTTAGGAAACCTTTCCTTGTAGAAAAAAAACAGATGATGAACTAAGAAGTGGACTCGCCAGCAAGCTAAAAGAGAAAATAAACCCACGACATGAGCTATATGCTGAAGCACAGTGGCAGAAAGTAATAAAAAAATGTTTCTTACAATGTGAGAAACAATTATGGAGGGAGAATGGAAACTGGTCTGGTGCTGACTGAACTACCCTCGTGGTAAATAGGACACTGATAGTGACGTGTTACCCTCTGAGATAACCAGTGCAATAAGGCAGTGAGTTGTGGGGAGGGATTTTTATTCCTCACTGCAGAAGCACCTGTCTGTGCTCAGGTCCCAAGGACAAATATTCAAAGTAGGGACAGAGTCTCCTGGATATAACATATTAAAGAGACCATCACCTTTACAGAAATTTCACTGACAAAAATTATACCACCTAGCAGCAAGCATCTGCTTCTTCCCTTGCACAATGTAGGATTTTAACAAAAAAACTATTATCAATTTAGGTTCCATAAGGAAAAGGCATTATTATATACACTTAACATTTCAGGAGTAGCTAGTGTAATCAGACAGTGACTACTCAGATCTCAGCTTTCACTCTCCTGAAGTTTTCAAAATAGCAAGAATTCAGCAATTCCCAAATGACTGTCTCTCTCAGAAAGCATGAACCAGAATGATTATAAGGCCCCCAGTAAGTCCTTTCCTTTGAAAGGGTCTGTCACTGGCATAAGAAATACTTTGCCATTTTCTATCCCATCTATTTTCACTCTAGATATGTTTGGTTATAATTTCACTTCAGACCCTGCAGCAGATGTCAAGCAAATAGAATGTGTTGGCTGTGAATAGTTCCTTTATGTTCATCTCTCCCCACATTAACATTGAAATAATCTGGTCCCCTCGGTGGGTTTGATAGGATTTTTCTGACTAATGACCAAAGAGAAGCCTGAAAGCTTTCCTGTTAGGTGGAGTAAGTCACAATTACAAATACATGATTGAATATCCTCATATGTAGGTAAGTGCATTATGCAAGAAAGAAATTCTGTAAAAAAGCAGCAGAATGGTAACACCCATGATTCAGTGACATTGGTTCAGCCCTGAAATTCTCATGTCACCTCCTGAGGGTTGCTGGATTTGTCTTGGAGATTTCTCCAGCCATATGTTCCAGTTCTGACCCTGCTTAGTTTGCAAAGTCTAAGATCATTATTCAAGTAGCATGGCTTCAGGCTTCTCGTGACTCTAAAATGTCTGCAGGGAGGAGGTGAATTGAAAAAGGTCATTCACTGAACATCTTCTTGAAAACAAGTTTTCTCTAAATGTTGATGTTAATATGCAACACCACTGACTAGCACTAAGAGGTTTTGGTGATGTAAAGATGAAAATTAATCTAGTTGACAACTTGTTCATTCTTTTTTGACCATATCATAGTAGAATTTCAAAGGTTAGTAAACGGAGACTGTTCAGAGCATCACCTCCCAAGCTGTTTTTTCTTTCTAAAATACAGCAGGGGTGAAAGAGACATAGGTTCTTTTTCAAGAATTTGTTTGGTTTTCCCCCAGATAAATGAATGCTTTCCCCAATATTCTTCATCAAGCATTTTCGCAACCTAACTACACCTTGTGTGAAGAATCATACCCTGTTTGTTTTCAAGTTAGCCTTCAGTCTTTCTGTCAGTCATTTCTCCTTTTCTTCCCTGTGCTTGGTCCTCAACAAAATCTGTCTCTGATATGAGACACAGTTGGAGGATGAGTTTTGGGGTTTGGTAGTACAAGGAGAGCCATTAAAGTGCTGCACATAATAAATTTGCCGTCTCCAGCACTTTCAAGTTACTTGAACCTTGAATTTTAAGCTTCATGGAGTAGGATGAGTGACAGTCATGCAGCAGATGTGCATGCCAAGGGCTATGGTGGTGAGTCTCACAGCTGTGACCCATTTGGGAGCAGGAAAGAGGTTGTTGTGTGGTGGGCATCTGTGGGATGCAGACTGAGCTGCAGTGAGGTGGGAGCCAGGAGCCAAACATACAGGCCTCCATTTCACCAGAGGAGCAACTGTAAGACTGCACACTTGGCAAGAGAAACTCAGACAAGAAAGAAGTAGCTGTTCTGAAAATGAGTACAGAGGAAGTAAATGGCAATTACTGCCAGAAGCCTTTATATGGACACAGGCTGGTGTCCCAGTCTTTCCGCTTGCTGGGCATAAAACACCTCTTTTGCCAGCATGGAGTGACAGACACCTCTTGTAGCTCCAGGAATGCTTCACTTCACAGATCCTCATATGTCTTTCCCTGGGAGCCGAAGTACATCTGTCATTCTCCTTTCTTCCTTCCTAGATGGAGGCCAGGATGAGCTGTGCATTTGACATGTCCAGTGTGAATCACTGCAGTTCACCATCTGGCTCTGGTTAGTTCAAAAACATGGTCTGTCCCTTCTGTATTTTAGGGGCTTTGTTATGAGCTCAGTCCCTACCTTCCTTCGATGATTTAAGGCTTTGGTAACGTGCTGCAAAGCAATGATTAGGATATGATCTCAACCAATTTTTCTACATTTGGGTATATCCAAATCTACTGGGGTCCTTTAGGGTGAAATGGATGGGGAAGCCTGGCACAGTCTGCGAGTGAGTTACAGGTGATGGATATCCAGGCTGAGGACAAAGCAAAACTTCTGAAGAAACAGGAAAGGAGGTGGAGCTTTTTCACTGTCAGGAAACATTGCAAAATCTTTCTCAGGTAATAAAGTCTTTCCTTTTTAGCACTATTATTAATTTCTAGCTTACGATGACCATCCCTCCCTTTTCTTCCTCCCCAATCTCATTCTAACTAAGAAACTGCAAGGCAGCATTGCTCTCACAATTTACCTTGACGACATCTAGTGGCTTTCATGATAGAGATTGACCAGACCCAAAAATAAAATGAATATAAATGTAGCAGAAGAACCTGTTGCTAATTAAGAAAACTGACTATAGGAGAACAATTTCTCATCACTCAGTATTTCCACAAGGTACTGGCTTTCCAGCCTGATCCAGTTGATGTGTGAGTACAGCACTGCCCTCTCCTGGATATTGTCTCCTCTTCAGAGCCTTACAAGAGCAGCTAAACCTGATTAGTGTTGGGGAAAAGAGACGAGCTTCCCACAAATATGAATTCCTCCTTCTCTAGAGATGCTCTGGCCTGGCGTGGGCTGCACAAACTCCTCCAGCTCCTTCCCTGTGTCTCTGCTCAACATCAGTCCCAGGGGTGCCTCAGAAACTGAGGAAAGGGCAATTCCCATAGGCTCTGTGCTTCTAGCAGAGCCCCTTGGCTGCTTTTGCATCTCCTGGCCCTGATGCCAGAACTGCCCTTCCCTGGACTGAATTTCCTCATGGTCCATGCATGCCCCTGGGAGAGCCTCACTTCACCTCAGTGTGCAGGTGGTGTAGATGCTTGCAGAAAGCTTCCTGGCAACCCAAACCACATCCTTCCACAAACACCCACCTTACCCAGCCAGTCACACTCACCATTGCAAGCATTCACTAGATCAATGACCAAGTCATCACTCAAACTAAATTAACCACCCTCCAAATGAGCGATTTCAGACAGCAGCTAAATGTAGGGAAATTAGGATCCCCCACTGATTCCTGGCAAACAACCTTGTTGTTGGAAAGTATCTTCTCTTTGTTTTGAATGTATCCTCTCATCACCAAACTACTTCATACTTGCTCTGCAGACTTCTGGGAAACATATCTAAGAAAGGTAAGATATTTTCAGCAACAATTTGCTACTTTTTGTACTGGTCTGCTATCACATTATTCTCTGTTTTAAGATCCCTGAGTTCAGAAAAGAGAAGTTCAAGAAAGAAGGATAAGAGACATCGGAGATGGTCTGAAAAACAACCCAGCATCTGTTCAGCCAATGTGCACTGTATACAAATGTTGGGGTTTATTCCTATTTTCTTCCAAAGCCTTCGTTTTCATCCAGTTTTACTGTCAAATGACAAACAGCAAGGAACAGCCACAGCACCCCACCTCCAGCTGTGATAATTAATAACCTGTCAAGACAGGGATCTGGCTGTCTTAGGAAATCTAATGTCTGGCTAGAGGTGTTGAAAAATACTAAGAAACTAGAAAGAAGGAAAAAATGCATGATTAAAAAGTTTCACTTGATGAGGGACAAGTAAAACCTTAAATAAAATAATCTCTTTCTATAGGTATGCATATTTAAATTGAGTTAAAGGTTGTTCAAGGAGTCCGTTTTCGAAGTAGAATGAAAACCTTAGGGGAAGTGTTCTGTATAAATACAAACTCTTCCTATGATTTCCTATTCTACTCGTAAGGACTGCTCAGATGTTCTTATTCCTGCAAAATTAATTCACTTATAACCTAAGCTCACTGAATTTTGTGGAAAGTCTTCCATTGATTTTGGGAAGCTTCGAATTTTGAATGAAACAGATTTCTTTCACTTAAATGTTGAATATCCATTTTACAAGAAGATAAATACAGTTAATTCTGAAATGCCCCTTCACTCTTACTTGAAGAGTAGATCCATCCATTCAGCATATGGGATACAAATCCCATGATCAAGTCACACTGATGACCTCTACATGTGTGTAACCACAGATGCTCAATAATCTACTTGACAAACAGCAAAACAGCAAAAACTCCAGTTTTGTCTGGACAAACACAGCTTTGTTCTTCATCCCATGCCTTCAGTCCTAGATATCCCTGTTTTAATCCCTGTCATTACCAGTCTGTCAAAAGGGACTGATTCTAAAGTCTTCTTGCAGTGGAAGCTCAATACTAGACCATTGTTTCAAAACATCCACAATCAGTCTAGGTGATGAGCTGAATTAGTTTGTGAGGCCACCAATTGTGCAACTAGAAAGCTGGAAAATATACAACCATATTTTTCGGCAAAAACTGAGACAAATTTTCATCCAAGAATGTTCCATGAGAAAAGCAAACGCACTGTTTTACCCACAGAAAGACTCAGTTTGTAGACAGCCTTTAAAGAAAAACATACATACGTAGGCTCACACATACATGCCTATAGAGAGAGATGGATAAAATGAAAAGCCTTTCCTGCACACAAAAATGGAGCTGAAATAGAGCTGTTATTTCAAATTTGTGTCACTTGAGACTTAAAGGCAGGCACACATGGGGAGGAGCACCTTTTCAATTTTATATTGCTAAGCATCCAGCCCTCCAAGGAAATATGAGAACACAGAAACTAATTGGAACTACCAGGCAGCTTTGACTAAGTAGGATGTGATTAACAAACTGGAACTCAGCCAATGCATCCTGGTCCACATTTTCACTCCTCTCTGCCTTCATCCTCTCAAAGTGCCTGACCGTAGTCTTCCCCTATACAGCTCTAATGTTTAACTCAGCTTTTCATTTCACTGAAAATAATTACATATGGAAAACACCTGTTAATTGACTGTGCTGATTTAAAACAGGAAAAAAAATCCAATTTAACTTTGCAACATGTTCCCTTTAAGATGATATTACAAGTTTTAATTAATATCTTGATTAGATACTATTATTCATAGTTCTATATTCCAGACATTGAGATCAGATCTTCATTGTGATATTGCTATTTTGACACAGAGAAAAAAATTACTTGTTAGTCATGGTACTTCTCTCTCTAAGACAGATGTATTTCAGGGTTCAGCTAATTGAAACCGCTGCCATGAATAAACTGGTGGGGATGGCACTCCTTGTTCGCAGTTTAGGAGGGTGCACATTTATCTTGATAACAACTGCAAATAACATGTCCAAGAGATATTAACAAACAGAACTAAATGCAAACAATTAATTTCATTATTTACTCAGGCAGTGATACCTGCGGTATGATTTTCACCCAGTGGTGAGTTATCTCCAGTATTTGGTTTATGAACAACTAGGTGAAATACTGATTTTCACCAGAGTAACCCTTTTGACTATAATCTCTATTTTTACAACAGAGGTGCTATTCCTGACTTCAGCACAGCTACAGACAAGCAGAGTCAGGGTCCTTTTCCTCCCAAATACCTTATTCACAAAGCATCCTTGATTTCCAAAGAATCCCCTCCAAAGTCAGTAATGCAAGTAAAGACTGAAGACTCCTGTTCTTAAAACCCTAACCCTGCTGCCCTCACATATGAGAATACCCCACATCTCAGAGCCTTGCTGGTGTTTCCCACATTGCCAAATTCAGTGTTGGACCAGA